>NC_135235.1:525976755-526276755 GCF_051348905.1 Ranitomeya variabilis | reverse complement strand
TATGAGAAGCTTAGCAGTAAGGTACTACAACACCACGGCGCTAGAGGAAGGCTACTGATTTCTACCTGGACAAGGGAACTCTGGACTTGCCACCAAACCGGCCGGACTCTGTCTGCCCTGTGGTCTGGTGCCCTGGACTGTGGACACTGAAGCTTTCAGTAAAGGTAAAGAGACTGCAACCTTGTGTCCTTGTTCTTCACTGCGCCTCTCACCATCCACCATCTACACACTGGGAAGCCCTGAGGATACACTTCACCTGTGGAAGGTATACCATCTAACTGCCATAACATCACCCCAGCGGACCTCTTAAAGCAGCGTCGGTCATCCTGACCGAATACCACAGGTGGCGTCACGAACATTTCCCCTTTAAAGACCTTTCCCTTCTACACGGAAGTCCCAGGGCCACGGACCGGGTCAGCCACCGTGACATCCCCCTGTGAACCGAAGGCCGCGGTACCGAGTACCCCACGGCCCCATGGGGGCGCTCCATTAGTATTGTTTTTTCTAAAATGATTATGATCTTGTTTTCTTAGCATTATTTGAGGTCTGCAAGCAATGCATTTTTTTTGTTATTTTGACCATTTCTCATTTTCTGAAAATAAATACAAAATGTATTGCTTGGAACTTCGGAGACATGTTGTCAGTAGTTTATAGAATAAAAAATATTTTACTCAAAAATATACCTATAAAGAGAAAAATCACACAAACTGAAAATTTTGCATTGGTCTCTCAATTTTTGCCAGAGCTGTATGTGTGTGTCACTGATTATATATATATATATATATATATATATATATATATATATATATATATATATATATGTCACAAAAATAGGCAGCACTCCATATTCTCAAGATAATCTGCAGGTCTTTATTGAGCCCACATCTCGTGCAACGTTTCAGCTCTCAACTGAGCCTTTCTCAAGCCTTATATATATACGTACACACACACGTACACATCTATTCTATTCTGTGTGTATACATCTATTCTAACCTGTCACTCTGTGATTTTACTTTACGCGACATATAGGAGATCGGTGTGTAAAAATCGGACAGCACTTGCATGGTCCGAGAGATGTGTGATTTTTTTCTGCACCCATTGACTTCCATTGCGGGATGCGATCTGATTTCCGATTACAATCGCAGCATGCTCTGAGTTTTTTTCCAGTCCGATCCTGATCCAATCCGAGCTGGGGAAAAAAACGCAGATGTGCACACAATGATAGAATAACATTGGTCCGAATGCAATCTGATTTTTAATCAGACTGCATTCGTCCGATTTCATCGCAAGTGGGCATGAGTCCTAAGATTTAGTGATGAGCGAGTGTGCTGCAGCTGCATGATTTGCAGCTGCTAGACAGCTTGAATACATGTGGGGATTGCCAGTTTGTAAGGGAATCCCCACATGTATTCAGGCTGTCTAGCAGCCGCAAATCATGCAGCTGTGGCGATTCAAACAATCTCCAAGCACGCCCAAAATACTCGGAGAAAACCCGAGCATGCTCAGAAATCTTGAGTAACACACATAGTAACATAGTTTTTATGGTTGAAGGAAGACTTTATGTCCATCTAGTTCAACCCATAGCCTAACCTAACATGCCCTAACATGTTGATCCAGAGGAAGGCAGAAAAAAAAACCATGTGGCAAAGAGTAAGCTCCACATTGAGGAAAAAAATTCATTCCCGACTCCACATACGGCAATCAGACTAGTTCCCTGGATGAACACCCTAACAAGGAATCTAGCATATATACCCTGTAACATTATACTTTTTAAGAAAGGCATCCAGTCCCCTCTTAAATTTAAGTAATAAACCACTCATTACAACATCATACGGCAGAGAGTTCCATAGTCTCACTGCTCTTACAGTAAAGAATCCACGTCTGTTATTACGCTTAAACCTTCTTTCCTCCATACGTAGAGGATGCCCCCTTGTCCCGGTCTCAGGTCTATGATTAAAAAGATCATCAGAAAGGTCTTTGTGCTGTCCCCTCATATATTTATACATTAACATAAGATCACCCCTTAGCCTTCGTTTTTCCAAACTAAACAGCCCCAAGTGTAATAACCTATCTTGGTATTGCAGACCCCCAAGTCCTTTAATAACCTTGGTCGCTCTTCTCTGCACCCGCTCCAGTTCAGCTATGTCTTTCTTATACACCGGAGACCAGAACTGTACACAGTATTCTAAGTGTGGTCGAACTAGTGACTTGTATAGAGGTAAAATTATGTTCTCCTCATAGCATCTTTGCCTCTTTTAATACATCCCATTATTTTATTTGCCTTTGTAGCAGCTGCCTGACACTGGCCACTGAATGTGAGTTTGTCATCCACCCATACTCCCAGGTCTTTTTCATTGACGTTTTGCCCAGAGTTTTAGAATTAAGCACATAGTTATACATCTTATTACTTCTACCCAAGTGCATGACCTTACATTTATCCCCATTAAAGCTCATTTGCCATTTATCAGCCCAAGCTTCTAGTTGACATAAATCATCCTGTAATATAAAATTGTCCTCCTCTGTATTTCCTCTGATTACCCTGCAGAGTTTAGTGTCATCTGCAAATATTGAAATTCCACTCTGTATGCCCCCTACAAGATCATTAATAAATATGTTAAAAAGAAGAGAGCCCAATACTGACCCCTGTGGTACCCCACTGCTAACCACGACCCAGTCCAAGTGTGCTCCATTAATAACCACCCTTTGTTTCCTATCCCTGAGCCAGCTCTTAACCCACTTACACATATTTTCCCCTATCCCCATTATTCTCATTTTATGTATCAACCTTTTGTGTGGTACCGTATCAAAAGCTTTTGAAAAGTCCATATCCACTGGGTTCCCTTGGTCCAGTTCCTAACTTACCTCTTCATAGAAATTGATGAGATTAGTCTGACAGGAACGGTCCCTAGTAAACCCAGACGAGCTCATCACTACTAAGATTTCATCCTAGAAGGAGCCTTTGAAGTTTTTTTTTATTCTATATGGACAAAACCCAATTTCTGGTAAATTTACAAAATGTTTGACAAATCAAAGTTCCCATGCAGGTCCCATGTAGTCCATGGCATTCCCCTGACGATCCCTGAATCCAACGTTCAAATGCTATGGAAGCTCGTTGAGATAAATAATCTCCAAAGGCTGTAGCAGCAGCCACTCCGGGTCCCGCAGCGCTCTGTAAGGGCTTGTTTCCACTTGCGAGAAACACGTCCGTGTCTCACATGTGGTAACCAAGCTATGGCGCCGGCACTCCAGAGCAGAGCGTGCGGCCGCATAGGAACACATGGAGCTGCACAGCTCCGCTCCAAAGTGCCGGCGCCAGACCTTGGTTTCCACATGCGAGACACGGACGTGTTTCTCGCAAGTGGAAACAAGCCCTAAGACTCTGTCTCTGTGATGAGCGGTGAAGTCAGTAACTACACAGCTCATCAGAGAGGTCGGTGTCACACTTGTGTATGCAATGCGAGAAACTCGTGCATCAATTCCTGCCACTGCCATCGGCAGTTCGAACCAGAGCGTTCAGTTGCATATAAATAAATGCTGCCGCACACTACGGTCCCCCAACCTGCTATGTCCCCCATCCTGGCATATGTCCCCCATTTTGCCATCACCGCTGTTCAATGCATAGAAAACAAAAATAAACACTTCTACTCACCTTCCCGCTGCTCCAGCGCAGGGCGGCGCCCTATTCTGTGTGTTCAGAGCATAGCAGAGTGATGATTTCCCTGCTGTGCTCTGAACAGGTCGGCAGTGAACGGTGATTGCAGCCAGTACTGTACTACTGCTGACAGGCTGCGATCACCGCTCCTTGGTCCAGATACTTGCTTCGCCCCGGACCTCCTCTCGACAATTCCTTTCATGGCTTGGCTCACACTTGGCAATGACAGAGAAAAAGTGCACAAAAAAAGGGCTGCGCAGCACTCTTCTGTAGGCGGGTGCATGAATAGGATTCAACTCTGTGGTGTTAGGGTGATGTTGGGGTTAGGGTTAGGGTTGGGATTAGGGTTGAGGTTAGGGCTGGAGTTAGAATTGGGTGGTTTCCACTGTTTAGGTACATCAGGGGGTCTCCAAACGCGACATGGCGCCCGCCATTGATTCCAGCCAATTTTGGATTCAAAAAGTCAAACTGTGCTCCCTACCTTCTGAGCCCTGCTATGCGCCCAAACAGTGGAATTCCCCCACACACTGGGTTATTTGGTGTACTCAGGAGATATTGCACAACACATTTTGTGGTCCATTTTCTCCTGATACCCTTGCGAAAATAAAAAAGTTTGGTTCCAAAATGAATTTTTTGTGAAAAAAAATAAATATATATTTTCCTTCCACATTGCTTTAGGTCTCGTGAAGCACCTGAAGGGTTAATAAACTTGATGAATTTGGTTTTGCGCACCTTGAGGGTTGCAGTTTTTAGAATGGTGTCACTTTTGGGTATTTTCTGTCACATTGACCCACCAAATTCATTTCAAATGTGAGGTGGTCCCTAAAAAATGGTTTTGTAAATTTTGTTGGAAAAATGAGAAATTGTTGGTCAACTTTAAACCCTTATAACGTCTTAACAAGAAACAATTATGTCTCCAAAATTGTGCTGATGTAAAGTTGACATGTGGGTAATGTTATTTAGTAACTATTTTGTGTGATATGACTCTGATTTAAGGGCACAAAAATTAAAAGTTTGAAAATTGCAAAATTTTCAAAATTGTTGCCAAGTTTCCATTTTTTTTCATAAATAAACGCAAGACATACCAAATTGGCTCCGTCACTAAGGGGTTAAAACAAAGCATGGTTTTTGATCAGTTTGTAAGAGGTAATGCCGTTCAGACCTATTTAGATGAATATGGCTAAGCTACAATGCCAGATATAAACTTTGGATATATGTTCCATGTTGTTATAATTCTGTACTATTTTTTTTTTAAATACAATATTCCAAAAGCATTAGGAGCCAGTAAAAAGGAACAGGAGTATGATGACTGACGATAAATCAAGCTGTGATTCTGGAAATGCCTTTGGACAGGGCTGTAATGAAATGTACAATCATCAATGACGGTAATGTATGATGTGTATGTGGAAAACTATACAGAGCAGTAAACGTACGGTATATTGCATATAACATGCCTAACATAAGGGAAACATTAGGCAACACATAGAAATCTAGGATATGTGAAAGGTTATGGTCACACGTTCAGTATTTGGTCAGTATATTACATCAGTATCTGTAAGCCAAAACCAGGAGTGGGTGATAAATACAGGAGTGGTGACAGGTTTCTAATATACTTTTCCTCTTCCTGGTTTTGGCTTAGACATACTGAGGGAAAATACTGACCAGATACTGAACGTGTGAACGTGTGACCGTAGCCCTGGATCAGTCTGATGGATTCTAGACACAAACATTAGGGGAGCAGGTATAGCAGCAGTGATGACGCCGCATACTGTGTCGGGTGTTATCAAATATTGGTTCCCTGCAAAATTTTGTGTCCATTTAAAAGTCTATTAAAAAACACTACTACCGCCACCAGTTTCGGGTGGCTCCTCCTAACCCTACCCTTAGGCCGGGTTCAGACAGCTGTATTTCACAGATCATATACGGACCTGAATTTAAAGAGGACCTTTTACAAATTGTGACCTTATAAACTGTATATTCCAGCACATAATAGAAGGAATGTAGATTAAAATGTGTTTTTTTACCTGCACTCCATTGTGGACAATGAAAAAATTTCTGGTGCCATGACCCATGGCCAATCCAGGCATTGCGGGCCATATATGGGCTGTGAAATATGGCAGTATAAAAAAAAAGTCCAAAGGGTCAGTTCAAATGCTTTTGAAAAAAATGGATAATAAAACCTAAGAAAATCCAGACAATGAACATAAAGATCTGCATCCAATTTGCAGTGGATTTCATAACTTACAGAGCTGTAAATAAAATGTGCAGTGGGGCAAGCTGCATATACTAATTCCTGGACAGTGTCCTAAAAATCCTATGTACTTACATTAAGGGAGGAATTTATGAAGACTGCAAAATTTTGTATAAATACCAGCAACTACAAATTTTGAAATTTGCTGACACCATGAAACTTGCACAGTGTTCCCCTTAGTGTACCTTTGGTGCTGAATTTCGTTTTTATACCAGTCCTGCAGCTGGTGTTCCTGTACTGGTAAGAAGTAGGAAAGTAATGAAAGGACACGGGTCAAAGTGAAAACTGGCATTTTATTAAACAGTCTTATCATTTACTCCTGCAGAAATGGACAAAAAGACACAAAGTATTTACAAGTATAACAAAGAATCCATGGGAGCTATAAAAATGCTAAGAATATGATATTTGTAAAAAGCCAAAACAATTGCCACATTTACCATTTCATAGAAAATTATAATATATATATATATATATATATATATATATATATATATATATATATATATATATATATATATATATATATATATATATATATATATATTTATTATCAGTCATTTCATCCTGGGGTCTGCACTCTACCAATCACTTAATGTGCTGAGAGCCCATCTTTGTATTATAACCTGATAATAATAAATGCTGAATACAATAACATTATACGTCACTGCTCTAAGTGCAAGTAAACAATGTGTAGTAAGTGTCCTGCCAGGAGGACCCCCCTCGCCAATCCAAAGAACAGGTGTACCTTGTCCCCCAATCACTGTGAATGGTACAGCAGGCAGTGGAGGAGGGCGGTAATCAGCAGACACCCCATTCATCTCTATGGGACACATAGATACAGCTGCTTTGAGTATATGGTACCCCTCTTCTGATGATCATTGGGGGCCCAGCTCTTTGGCCTCGCTTATCACACATTTCTTCTATGGAGCAGTTTGCCAGCTGTTAAAGCATGCAATTCCCCAACTGTATGTTACTAGAGAAGTTTACACTGCTATAAACTAACCATATTAGTTGGATGACAACCAGCATGTAAAGGGTTATTCCCAGCATTAAAAGCTAGCGCTTATCAAGTGGACATGGGGCACCGATCTGCTCCATTCTGAAGGGGCATTTCAGAGACCTGTTCTCTAGTTCACTGGGGGAAACCCAGCAATCAGTTCCATCATTTAGAGATACGACAGTTTTTATTGGTGGGGATATCCCTTTAAGACTGCAGAAGCAAATTTCCTATTACATGAGTCTCTCCATTTGCAATGTCCACGGACATTGATTCATGTAACAGTAGTAACTTAGGGAAGTGAAGCTCCACCATAATGCTTTACGTAAAAGATGTCCTGTCTTCTGGAAATTAGATGGTTTACTAGAACAACCAAACAAATAGGAAATGTGTATACATGAGAGTACTGGAATAATCAGCCAGCAACATAGAAATGTATGGACGTTATGATTGTATCTTATTAATGAAATGTGAGAAGTCCCGCATGTGCAGATCATATTGGGGGTCTGATTCATTAAGGTGATGATGCCACAAATCTCCCCCATAAACACCTTAAGAAGACACAAGATGTTTGCACAACTCGGCAGCTTCACAAAAATATTGCGACTTTTGTCATTTATACACCAGACCCAGAACGGGCATAGCCGAGGCGGGACGGGGCATGATCACACCCACCTGTCAAATTCATCATAAAAGTGGTGTAAACTACTCCAGAAATGTACACCAGCCCATGATTTCTGGCGGCAGCGCATGCGGAGTATCAGACGCGCCCGATTCATTGAGTGGTGCCTGCCACGTAATAACTCAGGTGAGTGTACCCAGCGAGCTGGTGTCTGGCGTGCGCTATGTCAGTCTACATGAATCGCCCCCATAGTGTCCGTAGCTTATGTCTTTCCTGGAAAACACTAGCCTTCGTGTCTTACTACTTTCTTAATATGTCACTGAACAACCTGTGCTAGCCCTGCAGATCAACAATGGTCTTTATGGGTGCAAATGACAAAAAAAGCGTCACTTTCCTTCCACCTTTAAAGAGAACCTGTCTGCGCGGATTTACATAGGGTAGATGTAAGGCTATACAAGTGCTTCTTCCCCAATAGATATTTTGTAGATATCCAATGTGTGAGCCATAAGAATCTAGTATAGGAATCGAATGAAAATCAGGCTGAAGTGCCCTAAGGGGGTATCACTGTACTTAGAAGAAGCGGTACAAATGCTTTCCTGCGCCCCCAGTGCACTGGCACCCGGATTTACATTTCATTTCTATGCTAGATTTCTCGCACATCGGATCTTTGCAAAGTATAAGGTTTATTGCTGGACAAATATTGCCATGCCTCTACTTCTGTATGTAAAATCCTCCTGATGGGTTCCTTTGAACACAAAGCTTACAGCCTGGCCCATCAGTTCCAAATACGTTTTCCTTTACATCAGAGACAGTATTCTCTGGCAGAATATGAACCATATAATATACAGCTTATTACTGTAAGCAATAACGGACATAATAATCCAGTAAATACCGCGCTGTGTCCAGCTGCCGCCCATATGACCTTAGAAGATACTAGGTGCACGCTTTCTAGCATAGTCTGGACAACTACAGTAAATTGCAACATTGGACGGAAGAGAATAATTAGACCTGATAACACATTTTAAAGGGATTGACTGAAGAAGAGAAGTTATCGCCTATCCATAGGTTAGGTAATAAATGATAGATTCGGTATAACTGCTGCACCTCCACTGCTTGGTAGAACAGGGCATTTTTGTACCTGACAGCATGTTTGACTGCAGCTCTATTCATTGTCTATGGGACTGATGGAAAAAAAAAAAAAGAGCACTACGTTTAGTCCCACAGTCAATAAATGGAACGATGGCTGAGCCAATTTCTGGAGATTGGTGGAGGACTCAACAATGAGACTCCAACTAATCTACAAGTTATTGCCTATCCTATGGATAAACGACAATTTGTCATCACCGGACAACTCCTTCAAACGGAATCTGTCAGCAGGACTGTGACTGACTGCTATGACTGACAGCCTCTATGATGTGAGACATCAGGCAAAGAAGTCATCAGTCAAGCAAGAGGAGGCACTGCTGAGTAGGGAATAGAGCTGGAACGACAGAGGCTTTAGATCTACCATAGCTCTTCAGCTTGATTTACATATCAATTCAAATGCTGACTTCTCAGTAATGGAGGAACGGACTGGCCATGTAAAGGTATTGTTGGACTTATCTTTGAAAGAGCTATATACATATATAAATATTTTTTGGGGGGAGTGGTGGGGTTTGATGTGACAGTGAAGCTCTGCTGTGCAGCCAAGTGCAATCTTCTACATGGAAAAAATACAACAAATCATAGAAATATGGAGTGTCACCCATTCAGGATAAATTGGCAAACAATCACAGCGTCATCTCTACCTGGCCTTCATCTCAGCTTTTATGCAGCAAAGCTTAACGGATGCATTTAGCCAGATGTTTCATCTCGTTCTCTACTCTTAAGTCTCATTTATATATTTTTTAAGAATAGATATTGATAACAGGGTAATGGTGGAGACAAGTGGTGAATTACAAGCCTCTCATCGTTATGACACTATTGTATTGTAATGCACATGCTCCATTAGTCATTTTCTACTCAACAGGACTGGCTTTTCCTTTTCTTTTTCATTTTTCAAAGGAAAATATGGTGCATACAAAAGAAAAATTTACATGGTCGACATGACCCAGTCGACGCGTTTCGACTGCACTAAGCAGTCTTACTCATGACTATATTCACTTGTACTATTGATTTAAGTAAATTCTGCTGAAAGTTCAGATTCCATTTAAGTTTAATGGTACAGTGAAATATTTTCATAAAATGTTATATCAGTCTTGGGAAAAAAATTTATTGGCACATATACATTTTCTAATAGTATATGGCTTGCAACTTTAACTTGTGTAATAGCACCGGCCTTAGTGCAGTTTAAAGAAAATAATCAGGGTTTTTATGTTATTTATTTTTGTAGTTTTATAATTTTTTTGCCATGACAATGTGTGTTAAAAAAGAATTAAAATCTTGAAATTTTCACACTGTCCACTAGGGTATTTTACATTCACATTTTCGGTTTTGGTTGTTTTTCAGCAAATTCACATGTACATTAGCATCAATGAACAGACCCTGACACTCCTCTTTTGTATTTAACCATCTAATGAGCATTTACAAAGGTCAGTGTGAAGTGAAGAACGGAAAGCTGTGGCATCACCTATTTATTGTGTGTGAATGTTGGAGACTGTATTATTAGCTGTGTATGGAGGCATTACCTGTCATCATAATCCAGCCTCTGATGATAATGAGACTTCTGAAAAGTTTTCTGTAAAGAACAGGAAGTGTGAGTTTAAAATAGACCCAATGGCTACTGTGAAAATTGAAAGTTTTTTTTATTTATTTTTTCTGATTATACACTGGCTTTAGGGCTACATGGCATGATAAGTGAAACTTCCTATGAACCAGTCATCAGTTTGCCAATTCAAAGCATCCCTTGTGTCTACTCGTAGAATCCAATAGGGAGAGCTACATGGAAGATGGGCCACCTCCATATTATACTTTAAATCAGCTGAATAGTGGACACTAGACCTCCTTGTAGAAATGAGACTCCTACTTTTCAGACATTTATGGCAAAATCCTGTGGATATTCCAGAAGTATCTACCCTGCCTGTTTATTATATTATTTATTTGATAATCCTGGAGACCTGCACAATCAGACTTTATCCAGAGGTTAATTTGGACTACCTGAGTATGTGTAGATGAGCTTCCATTGAAAATGCTACTCCTGTGGAACTACAAGTCCAAACTGACCAGAACATGCCACAACTTGTAATGACATAACAGTCATGAGTTCCTTTCATTATGTTAAAGAAGCACTCCAGCTATTTTTGTCTATATAGTGCAGTATAGTGTATCACCGAATAATAAATGTAGAGACTCCTGTGTATGCTTTATGTATACTTCTTTCAGTTTATGTGCTTGCTGTGTCTGGGTTGACACTTTGATTTATTCTTCTCTCTTAGATGGTTTCCATAATATAAACAACATTGTCTATGGTGCCAGAGTGTCATCACATTGTTCTTGCTCCTATGTAATGGTTGATTGATCAGTAACATAGAGCAGATGTCCCCTGATGTATACAGCAGTCTCAGTGTCTCTTATGTGATGCATCTACAGCAGTCTCAGTGCCTCCTATGTGATGTATATAGCAGTCTAATGGGATGTATATACAGCAGTCGGTGTCTCCTATGTGAAGTATAATAGCAGTTTCATTGTCTCCTATGAGATGTATATACAGCAGTCTCAGTGTCTGTGATGTATACAGTCTTAATGGGATGTATATACAGCAGTCTGTCTCCTATGTGATGTATATAAAGCAGTCTCAGTGTCTCCTATTTGATCTATATAGAAGTCTCAGTGTAAGCTATAAGATGTATACAGCAGTCTCAGTGTATGATATGTGATGCATACAGCAATCTCGGTGTATGCTATGTGATGTATATAGCAGTCTCGGCGTATGCTATGTGATGTATGCAGCAGTCTCATTATATCTTATGTGATGTTAGCAGCAGTATCAGTGTATGCTATGTGATGTATACAGCAGTCTCATTGTATACCATGAGATGTATATACAGAAGTCTGTCTCCTATCTGAAGTATATATAGCAGTCTCATTGTATCTTTTGTGATGCAGATTTAGCTCATCTCACTGCTTTCATATATAGAGCAGAAATGGATGGATGGGAGGCATACATAGGGACAGAGAGGTGATGAGTCTGAGAGCAGCTAGGAGGGATCTGATAGGTGATGACGTCTTCCTGTAGTTCACAAAAAGTCAGAGACTGGCATCCTGTTTACACATTAGCGCATGAACTGGACTAGTTGTCAGATTTGAGATCATGTAACCCACCTCCTATAATGAAGAGGAAATTGTACAGATGTATCTGAGGTGGGATGGAATAAATTACACAGGTAAAATATTGATGGTGAGTATGTATCATATGTGCATAAAGAAGCTGGAGTGCTTCTTTAATTGAGGGAATTCATTTAGATCTGTGGCTGTAGACAACAGTAAACTTTCCTGTGTTATGACAAAGCCTTTTATACTAGTCTAGGACTAATAATGAGCAAACATTCTCGGATAAGGTGTTCTCTGAGCACGCTCAGGTGCTGAGTGACTTTGGCGTGCTTGAACAATATGTTTGTGTCCTCGCGCCTGAATGTCTTGTGGCTGTTTGACACAGTGTGTTAGGCTACGTTCACATTTGCGGTCAGCGCCGCAGCGTCGGGCGCCGCAGCGTCGCCGCATGCGTCATGCGCCCCTATATTTAACATGGGGGCGCATGGACATGCGTTGTGCTGCGTTTTGCGCCGCATGGCCGCAAGCGTGGGACGCAAGAAACGCATCAAGTTGCATTTTTTTTGCGTCCAACTTTCGGCCAAAAACAACGCATGCGGCGCAAAACGCAGCGTTTTAGCGTGCGTTTTGACGCGTTTTTGTTTGCGTTGTGCGCTGCGGCGCCGACGCTGCGGCGCACAACGCAAATGTGAACGTAGCCTTAGGCAATACATACATGTTGCAAGACATGCAGGAGCGGGAACTCGAATATATTATTCGAGCACGCTGAAGACACTTGGTTAGCAACCAGCATGCTCAGATAACACCTTATCCAAGCACTTTCACTCATCACCAATTTGGACCAAAAACAGGAGTAGGCAATTTTTAGCTTGCCAGCTGCAAAAAAAAGAAATCCAGCATTTTTTCTCAGCCAAAGATTTCTTACATCAGTCTTATCACGCAAAAAAAAAAAAAAAAATCCTATTTCTGTACAAAACAGTCATTGAGACAAAGGTGCAAATTTTGGGGCTACAAAATGCTCTGGACACATTTCTTACATAGTTATATATGTATATATATGCTTATATTACATAAAAGCCAAGCCCCTTTAAAAGGGATCAATAAATTCCTATTTACCCCAAGATACACACATGGTAAAATATCTACATCTTGTGCTAACGAATTCACAAGAAATTGCTACATACATTGATCCGTGCACAGTTATCACGGAAACATGAGTGACCAGGGTCAAAAGAAAAAGAAAAAACAAAACAAAAAAAAAAAGCTTGTGTATACGTACGTGTACAGATGAACATATACTATAAAATATGGATCGAATGTACACAGAGAAACACAAGGATAGTGCAACAGAGCGAAGAACTTGCCGACACACATCCTTCACATGGACTGATACTTTGTATCACAAGGTGCTTCAGGCTTCGCCCATAGTGCCGGAGAACGGAAATAGGCATGGGGGGTTTAAGGGGCTGAGTGCACAAAGTTCTACTTCCAAGAGAAGAATAAGGAGAGAGGAGAAGGGACGCAAGGATCCCTGCCTGAAATGCCATAGGAGAGGCCACTGGGACATTTAACATCTAGAAATGTATATACACGCACACAAAAATGTGCACAGCGTACTAAGGAGAGCAGTCATCTGCATGACACATACATTTAAAGGTGCTGTGCAAGGATAGACCATTACATAGAAATGACACATCACTCTGAATGAGACACAGATACGCTACATATTTTCAGTATGTGTCCGGAACAGATATTTCCAGCTAGTCTATGTAATATGGCCTTATCTGCAGGCCGGTACATATTGTCATTGCTTTGTAGACATGTGCTCTTTTCTCCCAGAAGATCTGGGTATCCTTTCCTACCGCCGATATTGGGAACATCCTCCCCAGTGCTCCATACAATCCTGCTCAGCTGGGTAGAGAACGGTCAGATATGGTGGACGCAGGGAGTTTGGTTCATCCCTTGTCATGATTTGTGGGCGTCTTCTCACCTCCTCTCTGTAATAAAAAACAGACAAGGAAACGATGGGGGATCATTTGTGTCCATGCTAAGATAAAAGAGAATATAAAGAATGTAGAATGTAACAAGGCTGATGCATGAGGCAAAGGCAATTATAATGAAAAATATATGTCAACTCTCACCTTATACCACTACTTAATGAAACGTACCGTTGACTTCTGTACCCCCCCCTCGCCTTGTGGCACAAGGTAGGGGGGGGCTTGAGCGGTAAGAATGGGTGGGGCCGGGGAGGACGCCAAGGTGTTAGACGTTGATGTCACAGGCAGTAGAGGAGGGGCAGCTGGCGCTGTAATCAGACGATGTAGATCCTGTCGTTGTTGTAAGTGTTGAACAAGTTGATAAAGGACATTCTGCTGTTCCTACGAAAGACACAAAATACAGGGATGAAATAAATGGAAAAAAATGCACCGATTTCTAACTCTACAAGACTACACGGATTGTGATTCGCCATTCCATCCGACGGATCTGTAATGATCTGGTTTTCTATTCCCCTCCACTTATGATAATGTCTGGCAGATTTACATTTTCTTCGTATTGGATTAAACAAAACATCAAAGTGAGCTACAATATTCTCATCAAAAAGCAATGGAAAATGAAGAAAAAGAGCGAACGCGAGTGTGAAGACATCATAAGAAGGCATTGTATAGACTAGATAATACTAACTTACAGCCTAAATCAAAGTTATTCAGTCCCCAGGTTTATTAGTAATATGTACAAACTTTCTGCTGTTGCAATAAACCAAACTAGAAAAATACTATTCACCCTTCATAATATGGCTACTTTCACACTAGCGTTTTTTTTGCATACGTCGCAATGCGTCGTTTTGGCGAAAAAACGCATCCTGCAAAGTCGTCTGCAGGATGCGTTTTTTCTGCATAGAATAACATTAGCGACGCATTGCGACATATTGACACACGTTGCAACCATCGAGCGACGGTTGCGTCGTGTTGTGGCGGACCGCCGGCAGCAAAAAACGTTACATGTAACGTTTTTTTGTGCCGACGGTCCACCATTTCCGACCGCGCATGCGCAGCCGGAACTCCGCCCCCACCTCCCCGCACCTCACAATGGGGCAGCGGATGCGTGGAAAAACAGCATCCGCTGCCCCCGTTTTGCGGCACTTGCACAGTATGCGTCGGTACGTCGGGCCGACGCAGCGCGACGGCCCCATACCGACGCTAGTGTGAAAGTAGCCTAAGCGTCTTCGGCACTCCGTAGAACATTTTTGGTTGTTATGACCTGCTGCAGACATGATGCACAGCCAGACACCAGCTACTGGCAGTATTCATGAGGAGTCTTAGCTTGCTCCTAAATGGTCACTAATTAGGTCACTAATATTCTTGGGTTTTATGGACTGAATCCGCCTTCTACAAATCCCACCAAAGAATTTTTATGAAGTTCAAGTAAAGTGACTGACGGCCGCTTCTGAATCCTCCAGGACATGTTCTGAAACGAAGATTTGGAGAACTTTCACGTATGCTTCAGATGGCTTTCCTCCTAGAAAGTTCAATGATGCCAAAGCTCCAGCTTCCTCACAGAAGGCAGGGCTGTGGAATCGGTAAGCAAAACCTCTGACTCCGACATTTCTCTGTCTCCAACCCCACAGAATTGGTCACTACTGAGCATGTACGTAAAGTGCAGCACAGATTCAGCTCAACTAAAAGCCCAGATCCTCAGATCAGGAACAGAACAGACATTTATAGGACGTTTCCCTTACTCCTGACTCCACAGCGCTGCCTAACTACTGAGCATGTGCATAAAGTGTAGCACATATTCAGCTCAACTAAAAGCCCAGATCCTTAGATCAGGAACAGAACAGACATTTATAGGACGTTTCCCTTACTCCTGACTCCACAGCGCTGCCTAACTACTGAGCATGTGCATAAAGTGTAGCACAGATTCATCTCAACTAAAAGCCCAGATCCTTAGATCAGGAACAGAACAGACACTTATAGGACATTTCATAACTTTCCCAAATTCTTATGGAAACATTTACAGCAAATCCTGCACTGTACTACTGTACACAGTGTATTATATATTTTAAGAGTCAGAGTCGGTCCATTTTATACTGACTCTGGCTCCACCAAAATGGACACAGACTCCAACTTCACAGCCCCGACAGAAGGCATGATGATTTCTCATATGGTTTCTTGATATTTGGTTGAATCTATCTTGACCTGCATATGTAGCAGGTTTCCAGTGTCAGAGAAGGCAAAGCAGGCCCAGAGCATTACTGAGTACCCCGCTAGTGGTACTACAAAGTGTTCCAGGATCTGTTTTTGAGCATGACAGCACCAGGCTGAACGTTGCTTGGTGCTTCTGTGAACAACCTTCGTGGTCTAAATGTGTAATCATGGCCTGCAGTGTCTCTGGACTTGTCTCCCATTAAGAACATCTGGGGTCAGCGGATCTTGATGATTTGTGTGCCCAAGTGCAGTCACTGTGGCAGAACATTCCTCAGACAACCATTAATAACATCACTGATATCAGCCAAAGACAGTAAGTGCAGGGATTTTTGCATGTGGGGCTTAGACTCAATACAGACTAAACTGTGACTTTTTAAAAAATGTTGATTAAACGCTACTCGAGTCACAAATTTGAAAAGATATGGAGTCCTTGGCTTGATACTCCAGAGCTAGTCACAAAACTTTTAATTAGATGCAGAATATATACGGTGTTACTCCCTAACCATTAGCCGCCCTCCCACCCAGACAAATGTTATACTCCTTCATTCTAGAAATGATGTGTAAATAACAATGGTTCTCTCTGGAATGTTGGGATTAAGGGAGAACTAGGGATTTGAAGTTATGATGTTTTGTCTGTGTTTTAGAGCATGGAATTATTATGTCAAACTTGTTTATTGAAAATTTGTATTTAGAGTTTTCAATAAAAATGATCTGATTAAAAAAAATGTGTTTCCTTTTTTTTTTCATCATTTACATATCATTAACATGTCTATCCATCCTGTGGTTTCCATAAATCCTCGTCTCATCCTTCTTGGTGTTGCAATTTCAATGTCAAGGAGTATATAAGGATTTAAGGATTACAACTCACACATCTAAGGGCCCCTGTCTGCAGTTTTGACCCAGTAAAACTGACAGCACTAGGTAGGACAGGTGTAGAGGTGAACATGAATGTAAAACTGAACTATTACTCTGAAACGCGTTGCTGCCACAAGCGCTCTAGAGGTGATCTCCAAGGCAGGAACAGGGCAAAGTTAGTTTACTGAGTAGTTGATGTGGTAGGCTTGTTTGAAGAGATGGGTTTTCAAAGTGCGCTTGAATAGGTCGGGGCTAGGTATCAGTCTGATCGTCTGGGGAAGTGCATTCCAGAGAGCTGGCGCAGCACGAGAGGAGTCTTGGAGACGGAGGTCCGAGGTTCGGTTTACAGGTGATGTAGAACGGAGGGCACGTGTAGGGCGATAGACAGAGATGAGAGAAGAGATATAAAGCGGTGCAGAACTGTGGAGAGCTTTGTGGGTGAGAGAGATGAGTTTATACTGGACCCTGTAGCGAATGGGTAGGCAGTGTAATGACTGGCACAAGATTGAGGCATTGGGGAAGCGGCTGGACAGAAATATGACCCTGGCTGCTGAATTCAAGATGGATTGGAGAGGAGAAAGATTGGTAAGAGGGAGACCGATCAGAAGAGAGTTGCAGTAGTCCAGACAAGAATGAATAAGAGCGACAGTAAGAGTCTTAGCAGTTTGTGGTGAGAAAAGGTCGGATTCTGGAGATGTTTTTAAGATGCAGGTGACAAGAGCAAGTGAGTGATCGGATATAGGGAGTAAAGGAAAGTTTGGTGTCGAATATGCATGCTGCTTGGGAGTTATGGTTGAACCCTCTAGGGTAATTTTAATGTTAGGTAGAGTGAGGTTAGTGGAGGGGAGAAACACAAGAAGTTCAGTTTTGGAGAGATTTAGTTTCAGATAGAGGGAGGACATGATGTTAGAGACAGAAGACAGACAATCCTTGGTATTTTGAATTAGGGTAGGGGTGATGTCAGGAGAAGAAGTGTATAATTGGGTGTCGTCAGCATAGAGATAATACTGGAACCCAAATCTGCTGATTGTTTGTCTAATAGGGGCAGTGTATAGAGAGAAGAGGAGGGGGCCTAGGACTGAGCCCTGCGGAACCCTGATAGTAAGGGGACGAGGAGAGGAAGAGGAGCCGGCGAAAGATACAGTGAAGGAGCGGTCAGAGAGATAGAAGGAGAACCAGGAGAGGGCTGTGTCCTTGAGCCCTATAGAGCAGAGTATAGTGAAGAGGAGCTGGTGATCCACAGTGTCAAATGCGGCAGAGAGATCCAGGAGAATCAGCAGGGAGCAATGAAGTTTGGATTTAGCTGTTATTAGATCATTAGAGACTTTACACTCCACTGACACTGCCCTCATTAAAGAGCGGAAACCAGATTGTAAGGGATCGAGAAGAGAGTTATCCGAGAGATAGCGGATTAGATGGGAGTGGACCAAGTGTTCCAGGAGTTAAGGCTAGGTTCACATTGCGTTAATGTGTGCACGCTAACGGACAGCGTTGCACAGCGAAAATGTCGCAATTAACGCCGTGCAACGGGTCCGTTAGTGCACCCATTGACAGCAATGTTAAGTTTCCCTGTAGCGCATCGCTAGCGCGTGCCTTTTTCGGCTCGCGCTAGCGATGTGCCGTTCTTCTGTGGCGCGCCTCGGACGCTGCTTGCAGCGTCCGCGGCGCGCCCGAGGTCCGTTCCCCGCTCTCGCAGATCGGGGATCTGCGAGAGCGGGGACGTTAACGCGACCCCTAAATAAACATTGCGTTAGCGCAATCCGCTAGCGCTAAACGGATTGCCCTAACGCAATGTGAACCTAGCCTAAGAGATGAAGGAAAGGTTAGAGACAGGTCTGTAGTTAGCAGTGCAGTTCTGGTCCAGTAATGGCTTTTTAAGTAAAGGGGTTATGATGGCATGTCTACATGAGGAGGGAAAGATACCTGAAGAAAGAGAGAGGTTAAATATTTTAGTCAGGTGAGTGGTGACCACTGGTGAGAGAGACTGCAGGAGATGTGAATGAATGGGGTCACTGTTGCAGGTTGTAGGCCGAGCAGAAGCGAGGAGCTTAGGAACTTCTTCTTCTGAAACAGGCTCAAAGATGTCTAGTGAGCTTGAGGTGCGGCAGGGAAGGGGATCCAGGCACTGAGGAGATTGGGCTGAGATATCCTGATGGATGTGGTTGATTTTTTTCTAGGAAATAAGTGGCCAGATCCTCACCGCTGAGGTTAGTGATGGGGGCCGGTACTTTAGGTTTCAGGAGGGAGTTTAAGGTTTCAAAAAGTCGTTTTGGGTTGTTGGATAGTGAGGTGATGAGGGTGGTGAAGTAGGATTGTTTGGACAGATGAAGGACAGAGTTATAGGTTTTGAGCATGAACTTATAGTGGATGAAGTGTTCTGCTAAGAGAGATTCTCTCCACTGCCGCTCTGCACACCTTGAGCAGCGCTGAAGAAAGTGTGTTTGCATTGTGTGCCAGGGCTGCAGTTGTCTGTGTCGGGTTTTTCTGCGTGTAGAAGGTGCTGCTTCATCTAGGGAATTCTTCAGTGTATTATTGAAGTGTGACAATGCTAAGTCTGGACAGGAGAGGGAGGAGATGGGGGCTAGAGATGTGTGGAGATTGTCTATAAGCTGCTGGGTATTAATGGTACGTGTATTCAGATAAGTGTGGTAAGTGGATCTGTCCTGGGTGAGGAGACAATTCTTGACAGAGAAGGAAAGAAGGTTGTGGTCCGAGAGGGGGAAAGGGAAGTTAGAAAAGTCGTGCAGCGAGCCGGGACGGGGGAAAACCAGGTCCAGAGTATTCCCGTCCTCATGCGTAGGAGAATTAGTAAACTGTGAGAGGCCGAATGAAGAAGTTAGAGAAGGAAGATGAGAGGCAGATTGGGAGACGGGATCATTGATGGGGATGTTAAAGTCTCCCATGATGAGGGTGGGGATGTGACAGGATAGAAAGTGAGTAAGCCAGGTGGCAAAGTGGTCTAGAAAATGGCGGGAGGAGCCTCACAAGATACTCACAATACTCACAAGATAGGAATTATTTATAATCCTGGAAGCTTAACCCATTATTTATAATCCTGGAAGCTTAACCCATTACATGCTGCTATCAATAGAATGGGATCTGAGGTGTTTGTCTGGGTCTACCCACTGTCTGAAGTTGCAGTTCAGCGCCTTTAGACTGAATAGGGCCGAGTTGTAATATTACCTGTGTGCTGCTGTTGAATGGATTTTGGAAGAAAGCTTTCATGTTTTTCCTGTCCTGTATACCTCACATGACCTCTGTAGTGAATCCTTAGACTCAGCGTTCTTATGCTGTATATGGCTGAGGCCGGTGATTGGCTGCAGCGTGAAGTAATCCGGACATTATCCCTATATCCAGCTAAGCAGAAGACCAGAGGGGAGGATTGGGGACACAGTGCTGGAATGGTTGGGATTAAATAGGAAACAAAAAGCAGTTGTCTATCCCTTTACTGCTTATAAAAGGCTTAGGTGTAGTTGAAGTGCTCATGTAAAGGCTGAGGATACCTACCACAGTGAGATGAGCAGAGGCGAGCTGCTGCAGCTGTTGTGCTAGCTGCCTCTGTTGTTCTGTCAGTGCGCTCAGTGGGGAAAGGCTGCATAAGAAAAGAAGCACATTTTGATGAATTGTAATAGGAAGCTAATACAAAACATGAGATAGAAAATCTTGGATGTCCACCATCTCACCTGGCTGGTATGTGGCTGCCGGCAGTCCCGCTGCACAGAGGGTTCGGAGTTTGCCCAGATGCCTGCAGAACGCCTGTGATACTTCCTAGAATAGTATTCAGTGAGAGTGCACCAGGATTACCAGAAAGAGCTCCAAGCAGAGGAATAGCTGCCAGTGCAGAGGGCGCTCCAGGGCCTGCGGCTTGTACCAGCCCATTCATTAGTTGTTCTGCTCCCATTGTGGGAAGTGATGGAGCTGTATGAGATAGGGGTCCTGGGGGAGGAGTGCTGTGCAAGGATAGACAGGAGCTGCTTCTGCTGGGACAGCCGGACTGTGGGTCCTGTGAAGGAAAATTGCAAAAATAAGGAAAGGTCATTAATTAAAGGAAAAAAATAGAAAAGCAAAAGTTAAAATGTATAAAAGTACACCAAAACAGGAAATATCCATAGAGAAGAATGGTGCATGACAAGTATGGACAAGGAAGATATGTAACCAATATATATGTGAAAAAATAAGCAAAGAAAGAAAAAAAAAGATTAAATAATGACGATGTATGTAAATTAGAAGAGATAGAAATATCCCCACCTCAGAAGGAGAGTTTTCAGTACGAACGCTGCTCTTGGAAGTCGGACTCTTATTGCTCAAGGTGTCTTGGGTGCTCACTAAGGATACAGAAAAAGGGAGTTATGGAAGAAGAGGTTATTTGTACAGAAACTGCTGGTAGAAGTGAACCATCTCTAAAGAAATATGAGGAGAACCATAAACCAAGGACTCACTATGAGGAACATTAATTGCTGGTAAAGTAGGGGGAAAAGGACAAGCAAGTTGAACATTCAGTAACTGCAGCTTCTCCTTCCGAGCGGTCAGACTTAAGATCTGGTCTTGTAGTGAGCGGTTCTCTTTTTGCAGGGAGTGCAATGCCTGGAGCATGTCCACAACTGTGGAGGCAGAATGAGAATTAAGAATGATAATGCACAGCGGTACTGTGACTGCACTCCCTTTGTATAATTTACAGTAAACAGTGCATAAAGACTCTACTTAGGCCACTTGTAATGGATCCTATTCTGACCTGTCTGATTCCTAACCCACAGCTGCTCTTATCATCCTAACCAATCCCTTATACTATATAAGACCGGTTTTCTTTCTTATATACAGGTCCTTCTCAAAAAATTAGCATATAGTGTTAAATTTCATTATTTACCATAATGTAATGATTACAATTAAACTTTCATATATTATAGATTCATTATCCACCAACTGAAATTTGTCAGGTCTTTTATTGTTTTAATACTGATGATTTTGGCATACAACTCCTGATAACCCAAAAAACCTGTCTCAATAAATTAGCATATCAAGAAAAGGTTCTCTAAACGACCTATTACCCTAATCTTCTGAATCAACTAATTAACTCTAAACACATGCAAAAGATACCTGAGGCTTTTAAAAACTCCCTGCCTGGTTCATTACTCAAAACCCCCATCATGGGTAAGACTAGCGACCTGACAGATGTCAAGAAGGCCATCATTGACACCCTCAAGCAAGAGGGTAAGACCCAGAAAGAAATTTCTCAACAAATAGGCTGTTCCCAGAGTGCTGTATCAAGGCACCTCAATGGTAAGTCTGTTGGAAGGAAACAATGTGGCAGAAAACGCTGTACAACGAGAAGAGGTGACCGGACCCTGAGGAAGATTGTGGAGAAGGACCGATTCCAGACCTTGGGGAACCTGAGGAAGCAGTGGACTGAGTCTGGTGTGGAAACATCCAGAGCCACCGTGCACAGGCGTGTGCAGGAAATGGGCTACAGGTGCCGCATTCCCCAGGTAAAGCCACTTTTTGGGCTACAGAGAAGCAGCACTGGACTGTTGCTAAGTGGTCCCAAGTACTTTTTTCTGATGAAAGCAAATTTTGCATGTCATTCGGAAATCAAGGTGCCAGAGTCTGGAGGAAGACTGGGGAGAAGGAAATGCCAAAATGCCTGAAGTCCAGTGTCAAGTACCCACAGTCAGTGATGGTGTGGGGTGCCATGTCAGCTGCTGGTGTTGGTCCACTGTGTTTCATCAAGGGCAGGGTCAATGCAGCTAGCTATCAGGAGATTTTGGAGCACTTCATGCTTCCATCGGCTGAAATGCTTTATGGAGATGAAGATTTCATTTTTCAGCACGACCTGGCACCTGCTCACAGTGCCAAAACCACTGGTAAATGGTTTACTGACCATGGTATTACTGTGCTCAATTGGCCTGCCAACTCTCCTGACCTGAACCCCATAGAGAATCTGTGGGATATTGTGAAGAGAAAGTTGAGAGACGCAAGACCCAACACTCTGGATGAGCTTAAGGCCGCTATTGAAGCATCCTGGGCCTCCATAACATCTCAGCAGTGTCACAGGCTGATTGCCTCCATGCCACGCCGCATTGAAGCAGTCATTTCTGCCAAAGGATTCCCGACCAAGTATTGAGTGCATAACTGAACATTATTATTTGATGTTTTTTTTGTTTGTTATTAAAAAACACTTTTATTTGATTGGACGGGTGAAATATGCTAATTTATTGAGACAGGTTTTTTGGGTTATCAGGAGTTGTATGCCAAAATCATCAGTATTAAAACAATAAAAGACCTGACAAATTTCAGTTGGTGGATAATGAATCTATAATATATGAAAGTTTAATTGTAATCATTACATTATGGTAAATAATGAAATTTAACACTATATGCTAATTTTTTGAGAAGGACCTGTAGAACAGGATATTTTGAGAAATAATAGCTTTCTTTATAGTTTTGTCAATGTTATCACCACCTTCCGCGTTATTATGGAGCTGCCAAATTCTTATTTTATTCTTTTTCATACTCCCATATCACGGCCATCACCAGGGTCTAATCGGATACTTGAATTCTGTTACATACATTTCTACATGTCCTTTAGCCTTCCCAACAGTTACCCATTATTCTCCAACACCATGAAATGATCCATTATATCTTCCTCTGATCCCTTTGGATTGCAACCGTTCCTTGTATGAGGGCCACATTGTCAGGTTGCCCAGTTGCCAAAGTCCACATTAAAATTCGAAGGGATATTACATTCCGAGACATTTGTGACATATCAAAATTGTATTCCATAAATGTCTCACCAATTCCACTTTCGGGTCTCCCTTCTCCTCTGTTCTCTCAGAAATGGCAAAACAATGAGTCTATGGGGCTCCCCCATTGCAGTTTATGCACTATAATGATGGTATGCATCAGCATTTCATCTTTCTGGCGTACCAGACAGGACTAAGAAGACCCTCATTTTGCCAATATACTGAAGTCCCAGAATTGTCCCCACAGTGCACAGTTAGTACTTTTCTACCCTGACTCTTGCACTATGTACCACTCACTTCTCTTTTCTGGGATATGTAAGATAAATGTGAGCAGAGACAAGACACAGCAAAGGACGGCTATGACCATCTGTTTGGGAGCCGCACAAAGAGGCAACATGGCCCCTCAGGATGCAAATTACAGTCATATTCCCAATACCCCGTGATATGAGAATCAACAGCTACCAATTATTAAACCTTTTAAATGAGAGTCTTACTGTTAACCCCTGCCTCTCCATGCTTCTCCAGTAATTGTTCGAGGTTGGCTGTGACCTGTGGTACATTATCATTCTGTGTGGAGGCGCCACTTGGATCATATAATGGGGGCAGGCTGCTGATTGGTGACCTGTTGGAGAACAAAGTCTTTTTCTTAATGTGAACTTACATGTACACTACATAAACATGGAACGTGCGTTACTATGCTTTATGCATTTCTGCTATATCAAGTTTACTTACATAGAGGACAAACTCTCTCGTGGAGAACTACCTCTACATATAAAGCTGCAGTCTTCCAACTCAGGCTCTGTGTAAGAGAAGTCTTATTAAATATAGAAACATTCAGCCCTTTTATTAAGAAAATTACTTGTTATACATGCAATTGCAGAAAGCGACCCGAGGTTCAGGACCATGTACTAAGCCAAAAGAACAGTCTCGCAATCAAATACAATTCCACAAAATGAACTCAGTCCAACATGTTTAAATTCACTGAAAATATTATGCCGTAGTTCTCTGCAATAGTGTTCAATTCACTGACTATTCCAATTAGGGTAATATATTAAAATAGAAAGTTTATTAATAGATTTAAAAGTCCCTAAACAATCCCAAATTAACATAGAAAAATTAAAGAAAAATTAGTAATAGGGTAATATATAACATATAATAATACTATCAACTATATGCTGAGAGAACTATTACTAATTTTCATTTAATTTTTCTATGTAAATTTGGGATTGTTTAGGGACTTTTAAATCTAATAATAAAACAGGTATTTTGAAGCGGCTAGACCCTTCCTGTGACCCTCAGGAAACACAAACAAAGAATCCAACCTTCGGAAGGACACCGTCCTTGAGACATACTGTACCTTCTCAGAGCTTTGACTACATCCAGAGTATGGAGAGCCCTTTCCACCCTGTGGACTGGAGTTGGACAAAATGAAGGAAGAACAATGTCATCGTTAAGGTGGAAGGATGAGACAACCTTGGACAAAAAGGATGGGGACAGCCTAAGGACAACCTTGTCTTGGTGGAAAATAAGGAAAGGCGCCCGACAGGACAGGGCAGCCAGCTCCAAAACCCTCCTGATTGATGTAATTGCAACGAGAAAGGCAACCTTCCAGGACAGAAAGGTGAGTGAAATGTCCTGAAGCAGTTCAAAAGGAGCTTCTTGTAAGACTCCCAGGATCAAATTAAGGTTCCAAGGGTCTAAATGCATGCGATAGGGGTATGCACATGTGTAACCCCCGAATGAACAACTTCACCTGAGGTTTTGTCGCAATCCTACATTGGGATAAGGTGGATATCTGGCACTTGAGCGAGCTGAGCGCCAGGTCTGAGTCCAGATCGGTCTGTAAGAACTCCAAAATGGTGTGAATAGGGAAGACGTCCATGAGCCTTGCACCAAGCAAAACATTTCTTCCAGGTACAGTGATAAATGCATACCAACGCAGGCTTACGAGCACTGATCATTGTGGACGCGACCTGTGGTGAAAAACCAGCCTGGGTCAGAATCCAGGATTCAACGACCAAGCCGTTAAACACAGGGCCGCTGAGTTCTGGTGGTAAATCGGTCCCTGGGAGAGCAGATCTGGACAATCCGGCAGTCGCCAAGTTACGTCAGCGACGAGGCGCACCAACCCTGCGAACCACGCCTGGTGTGGCCAATCCGAAGCAACCAGGATCACTGGGACCCTTCCGCCTTGATCATCCTGATGACTCTCGGAAGAAGCGGCAGCAGGGGAAAAATGTACAAAAGACGGAACTGTCGCCACTAAAGAACCAGAGCATTTACTCCTATGGCTCTTGGATCTCGCGACTGAGCTATGAACCTGGAGACTTTGGCGTTCAGTCTGGAAACCATCAGATCCACATCCGGGATTCCCCAACGAAGACAGATCTGTTGAAAAACATCCGGAAGAAGTTTCCACTCCGCCGAGGCGAGACCCTGGCGGCTGAGGAAGTCTGCCGCCCAGTTTTCCACGCCTGGTATGTGCACTGCTGAGATTGTGGTTCCTCTCTGCCTATCGAAGAATGCGAGTTACCTCACACACGGCCGCCCTGCTGCAGGTACCCCCTTGATGGTTGATGTATGCCACAGCCGTGGTGTTGCCAGATTGAATTTGGATGGGAAGACCCGCTAGGAGATAATGAAACTGCAGTAGTTAATTGCTGCCACCATTTTCCCCAGTATCCTCATCGCAAAGCGGATGGAATGAGGGGATGACTGAGAAAGTGCACAGGCTCCTTGCTGAAGGGCTAGGACCTTGCCTAGAGGGAGAATCACCAACCCTCAGGAGGAGTCCAGGGTCATGCCAAGAAAGGATATCTGCTGGGCTGGAACGGGGAAGTTTATCAGCCAACCCATACGAGAAAGAGTATCGCAAGTGATACGAACGGACTCCGCACAACCGTGGAAAGACCCTCAACTAAGAGGTCGTTCAGATAGGACGACCACGCCCCGAGAGTGCAGGATGGACATGACAGCTGCCATGACCTATGTGAAAACCCTGGGAGCGGTAGTGAGGCCGAAGGGCAAAACCGTGAATTGAAAGTGCTGGTCGCGAATGGCGAAACGCAGGAACTTTTAATGGGGAGGAAAAATCGGGATGTGCAGGTAAGCATCTCAAATATCGATGGATGCTAGAAACTCCTCTTTTTCTATTGAGGTGATGACCGAACGCAGAGACTCCATGCGGAAATGACGGATCTTGACAAACTTGTTTGAGGTCTAGTATGGGCCTCACTTTTCCGTCCTTTTTGGGGATGACAAATAGGTTGGGGTAGAATCCCTAGAACCTTTAGTTTTCCGGAACTGGGACAATGATGCCATTGTGGCGCAAAGAGTCTATGGCCCGGGAAAGAGCTTTGCCCTTGCCCTTGATGCTGGAAGTCGGGGAGGAAAGAAACGAGTTGGGGGACACGAAGAAAGATCGATTTTGAATCCGGAAGTAGGCGACCGCCTACCCTGCTGGTGTCAACCACATAACCCCATGAGTCATTGGGCGCAAAATCTCTGGGACCTAGATCCCTTAGATCCAGACTGTTTGGGCTGACCCTTCCATTGCTGATTGGACCTATAGGATGTCTGGGGTCCTCTGTTCCTGCGTGGAGAGCATCCTGATCCTGAAGAGGTAGTGGACCAAACCGGATTGGCGTGAAAGAATCGGAAACGGATTTGTTGTTGACACTGAAAAGGACGCCTAAGCCTCTGCTGGGGAAGAAACTTGCTCTTTTCTCCCGTAGCATCTGAGACAAGCTGATCCAGGTTCTCTCCAAACAAACGCCCACTCTGGTAAGGAAGAGATGTCAGACTTTTTTGACGCAGAATCCGCCTTCCATTCTCTGACTCATAAAAATCTTCTGATCGTGATGGCATTTGCCGCCAATAGTGCAGCACAGTTGGCCGCATCCAAAGAAGCGTGTACCAGGAAATCTCCTGCCTGAAAAATTTGGCTAGTCAGCTGCGCTGCCTCCAGAGGAAGATTACTGCTCTGAATTGAATTAGCCAAGGTCTACGACCAGGAAACCATTGCTTTAGCTACCCACGTTGCAGCGAAGGAAGGACATAGAGCTGCACCTGAGTCCTCGAAGACAGATCGAGACAAATTTTCTATCTGGTGGTCTGTGGGATTTTTAATAGATGAGCCGTCCGGCAGGGATAGAAGGGTTTTGGATGCCAGGTGAGAGACTGGCGGGTCTACTACAGGGGACTCGACTCAATCTTTTCTCAGATTGGCTGAGAAAGGGTACTTCGCCTCAAGCGATTTTTGTCCTGTAAAGTGCTTATCCAGTCGCTCTTTGTGCCGATTAACTAAATCCCAAAACTCCGGGTGAATGGGGAATGCTCTATGAGGACGCTTGGCTTTTTTGAAGCACACAGAGTGATTCGGCACAGAGCCGGAGTCTTCATCAACCTTCAGAGTTTGGTTGACAGCCTCAGAGAATCAAGCGTCCTCTGAAAGTCTGGCAAATCTGGATCTAAGGAGATGTCCGATTCATACTCAGAATCGAGTTCGCTACCAACGTCTGGAGAGGGAGAACGAGAAATGGAGCTCACGGACGGCATGTGATTGTACGGGAAACGTACTACGTATCTGCTTCCTAGACGCTTGTACGTTTCTAGATTGTGTGCGGCCCCTGCTAGCCGACTGTTCCAATGTAGAGAATGGTCCCTCTGAGTCAGACGTGCGACCTCCACGATCTCCAGAAGGAACACTGAAGGATTAAAGCGCTTTGACCAGAGAAGTCATAGATTGCGACTGAGACGAGACCCACTCAGGGGGACTAAGGACACTGGGCTCAGTGTCAGAGGGGGCTCCTGAGCGCATTTGGGGTCACAGGCTTTGCAGAGCGGCGAACTCTGAGCTTTTGGAAGCGCAAACTGGCAGGAGTTACATTAAGTGAAAAAGACTTTAAGAGTCTTATGGGACTTTTTAGGTGCCAGAGGCTGGGACATGATGTGTCCCTTTAATCAGGGTTCCCACAGAGGATAGAATACTGAAAGGGAGAGAGAGAGCTAATGGCAGCGCTCCTTACCCACGTCCTGTGTCACAGCCATGAGAATCACACTCCGCGTCGCTATCCGGGCAATCAGGAGGCTTCCTGAGCATCCGGAGGCCTTGTCAGCTTGCGACAGGGTGTAGGAAAATGGCCAATGAGATTTCATGGGCGCCTCTCGTTCAGAACGAGGAGAGCTAAAAAAAAAGTGGGCGGGGCTGCAAAACGCATCATAGAGGGGGCAGAGCTTCAGTCTGTACAAGGTCAAAGCCGGGAACTAAATTTATGCCCAGGCCAAAAAAAACGGAAACATCCCCCCCCCCCGCTAGAAAAAGTCTGCTGCCTGTACCCGGACTGCTCGGAGCCCCACCTTCTCAGCGCTTACCCGGAGAGGCTGGAGCTGTCCTTTGGACGATGCTGCAGGCACCTTCGCTGTAGTGCTGGTGCCTTTGTTGTGCAGCTGCTGTTGGTGGTTATTTGGTCAGTGCAGGGATAAGGGAAAAAAAAACCCTCAATCCACTAATCCACTCTCCGTTTCATAGGGAGATGGGGAGGAACCGTCCGCCTCCTTGCTTCATCCGCTAGACAGTGGTGGAGCAGTGGGGGCTGCACGGACGCCAAAACGGAGGGTGCCTCTGTGCATCCAAGGGGTTCAATCCTGGTGGACAGGGCTGGTTGTCCGGCATTAGGCCTGGCTGCAGATGAGGGTACATAGAGGTGACACTCCATGTGCTCGTCTGTTGATGGTGCAGGGAGATCGGTGCCCTTTAAGAGACCCGTTGCCCCTAAAAATCAGCCCAGGCATGGCATCGCACTTCGCAGGAGGGGGTACATGGTGGCGAAACTCCAAGTGCTTACCTGTTGTTGGTTCGGGGAGATCGGAGACTTGAAACGTTCCGTCGCCCCTTCGTCCAGGTAAAAATTCTTAAAAATTTAAATCAGTTTTTGATATGAATAGCAGACCCGTGTGCCACCTATGGACCCTAAGCAAGAACTGGTTCTCTGGGAGCCAGCAGAAAGGTGTATACTGCAGGGGAGGAGCTAACTTTCCTTGTATCACTTAGTGTCAGCCTCCTGGTGGCAGCAGCATACACCCACGTTCTGTGTCCCCCAATGAGGAGAAAGTTATATTTTAATATATCATTTCAATTGGAATAGTCAGCGAATTCAGTCCTACATTTCATGTACATGAATATCTGTAGGGTTCTTTGTGCCCATTCAAGTCATATATGCACCTGTTTAGCACGATTAAGAGGGGGGTGACATCTAGCAGAAAATTGTGTCACCTACAACTACATATTCTTCTTACCCTCAATTTCTTTTAATGGTAAATCTCACATAACCAGGACTAAATCAACGTTTTGGTAATCAGAAGAGAATTTTCTTTGTCAATCTGAACACTAATTTCTGACTGCTGGTTTTCAACAGATCGCTGGGATCTGCGATGGCTGCAGTGAGGACGAGTTCTATGGAGTGACAGCATTCATGCTCAGACATGAATCAATACACCTGGACTGGTGACGATGTGTCAGCAGCTGATGGGAGGTGTCAGGGGTCAAACCCGACAATCTACCATTTATCACATATTCTGTTGACTTTAACTATTGAAAAACCTCTGTTATGTAATGTTATGTTGTGCTCACAAAATATTAAAACATTTCACTGGCTTGTGTATTTCTGTTTTATGTAATATTTAAGATAACAGAACTAGAGGTTGGTTACCTGTCCTATTATTCTCAGCCTGACTGAGGAGAGGGGGCATTGACAGAGGGCTTCCAAATATATGTGATGATGGTATACTGAATGTGGAGCCTGCCAGTGAGAATACCTGCAGCAAAATTAAGGAAAAACATTGACACGCATTAAAACAGCTCCAAAACCAAGGAGATATTTTCTTATAAAATTTAATATAAAAGTAGATTTCAAAACTAAAATATTGATACAAAATGTGTTAGGGACTTACAATAAAAAAGAAGTGATAATATGAGCTTCTTATATCATAGTTTGCATTTCAACATGTCACCTGAGAAAGGCATGATGTATGTTAAAGGGGATGACATATCCTCAATGCCTGACTGGTGGGGGTGCAACAGCTGGCACCCTCATTGATCAGCTGTTCCCAACGTTGTCGTTGTCGTCGGCCGCCAGAACTGCTCGGTTAGGAAACTGCACAGCTCCATTGACGGAATAGTGGCCGCGGCCGGGAAATGCACATCCGCCTTCTAGTGAAATCAATAGGGAGTGGATGTGCCCTACCTTGCTGCGGCCACTATTCCATCGATTGAGCATTGCAGTTCCGTAACTAAGCAGTTCCGGCTGCCACCGACATCAATAACAGCTGATCGGCAGTGGTGCTAGGTGTCATACCCCTACCGATTTGATATTAATGACTTATCCTAAGGATAGGCCATCAACGTTAAATTCCAGGACAACCCCTTTAATGTAGTTCAACAAACACACAGGAGTGGTTGGCTAGCCATTAGAAAAGTATAGAATACTTTGGGGTAATTAATTTAACAAAATCAGGGTTTGTAAAAAGGGGTTGTCCAACAGTATAAAGGGGATGTTCAGTCTTCTAATGCAGTCACAGACTTCTGAATTCTGACAGTGTGCACACCGCACGCTGTCTGGAGTCTCCGGTGTTGCAGGTGTAAGCGGACATTCACATCACAGTACCTATATATGATCTGTATAAATACAGTCACAAGCCGATTGGACGTGCACGGCCTTGATCAATAACAGTGAGCTGAGTGAGGCTACACACATGTAGTCAGTACTATACAATCCTAACATCCTAACAGCGTGCGATGTGGCAGACAAATCCTAAAAGCAAAATCCTTCTTTGCTTTCTTAAACGGATATTGTGGTTTTGAAGAGTTACTAATCTTCACTTTTCCATGTGATAAAGGATAGTAACTACAGTGGCATGTAAAAGTTTAGACACCCCTGGTCAAAATTACTGTTATTGTGAACGATTAAGCAAGTTGAAGATGAAAGGCCTAAAGTTAAAGATGACACATTTCCTTCGTATTTTAGGGGAAAAAAATGAATATGTATTTGTGTATTGTATGTGTTCATCTTTTACATTTTAAAAATTATAAAAAGGAAATTGGGCAGATGCAAAAATTTGGGCACCCTGCATGGTTAGTACCTAGTAGCACCCCTTTTTGGAAGTATCACAGCTTGTTAACACTTTTCGTAGCCAGACAAGAGTCTTTCAATTCCTGTTTGAGGGATTTTCACCATTCTTCCTTGGAAAATTCTACCAGTTCTGTGAGACTCCTGGGTCGTCGGTTTTCAATGATGTTCAGATCAAGGGACTGTGAGGGCCATTGTAAAACCTTCTTCCCTCTACCCGTTAAATGTTCCCCGTGCCATTGGCTGCAAAACAACCACATAGCAGGATTGACCCACCCTCATGCTTAATGGTTGGCGAGATGTTCTTTTCCTGAAATTCTGTGCCCTTTTTTCTCCACACATGCCTTTGATCATTGTTGCCTACCAATTCTATTTTAACCTCATAGGTCCACAGGACTTATTTAGATGTTCTTTTGCATACTTCTGACACTGAATTTTAGGCCGGGGTCACACTTGCGAGTGCAATGTGAGAAACTTGCGTGACTCTCTCACCTCAATACCCGGCATTAGCGCCAGCACTCAGGACCGGAGTGTGCGGCTGCATGAATTTCTATACAGCTGAACGCTCCGATCCCGAGTGCCGATGGCAGTGCCGGTATTGATGCGAGTTTCTCGCATTGCAATCGCAAGTGTGACCCCGGCCTTAAGGTACCTTCACACTGAACGATATCGCTAGCGATCAGTGACGTTGCAGCGTCCTGGCTAGCGATATCGTTGAGTTTGACAGGCAGCAGCGATCAGGATCCTGCTGTGCCATCGTTGGTCGGAGCAGAAAGGCCAGAACTTTATTTCGTCGCTGGATCTCCCGTAGACATCGCTGAATCGGCGTGTGTGACGCCGATTCAGCGATGTCTTCACTGGTAACCAGGGTAAACATCGGGTTACTAAGCGCAGGGCCGCGCTTAGTAACCCGATGTTTACCCTGGTTACCAGCGTAAACGTAAAAAAAAACAAACACTACATACTTACATTCCGGTGTCTGTCCCCCGGCGCTGTGCTTCTCTGCACTGTGTAAGCGCCGGCCGGAAAGCAGAGCACAGCGGTGACATCACCGCTGTGCTTTCCGGCTGGCGCTTACACAGTGCAGAGAAGCACAGCGCCGGGGGACAGACAGCGGAATGTAAGTATGTAGTGTTTGTTTTTTTTATGTTTACGCTGGTAACCAGGGTAAACATCGGGTTACTAAGCGCGGCGCTGGTTACCAGGGGACTTCGCACAGTTGGTCGCTGGAGAGCTGTCTGTGTGACAGCTCTCCAGCGACCACACAGCGACGCTGCAGCGATCGGGATCGTTGTCTAGATCGCTGCAGCGTCGCTAAATGTGACAGTACCTTTATTGTGAAGATGCATGAGAGGTCTTCTACTCATAACTCTTCCATGAAGGCCATATTTGTGCAGGTCCCCCTGGACAGTAGAACAATGTACCACAACTCCAGACTCTGTTAAATCTTTCTGAAGATCTTTTGCAGTCAAGCGGGGGTTCTGATTTGTCTCTTTAGCAATCCTATGAGCAGCGCTGACTGAAATTTTGCTTTGTCTTCCAGAACTTATGTTGACCTCCACTGTTCCTGTTAACTGCCATTTTTTAATTACTTTTCGAACTCGGGAAAGGGCAACTTGAAAATACTTTACTATCTTCTTATAGCCTTCCCCTGCTTTGTTGGCCTCCACCATTTTCAAAGTGCCAGGCTGCTGCTTAGAAGAACCCATGGCTGCTGCTTTTTTGACACAAGGATAGAGGACGCTGGGTTTTATAAAGCTGGGAAATTAGCATAACCTTTCTTAATGATGATAGGGTTATGGCTTGTGCACTAACATCCTAATTAAGGTCTGAAACATTGGTCAAGGTTCTATGAGCACACAAATCTCCAAGGGTGGACAAACTTGTAAAAAATTATATATATATATTTATTTTTTCTGCCTAAAATACAAAGGAAATGTGTCATCTTTAACTTTAGGTTTTTTATAGATGATTTCTTCTTCAACTTGGGTTTTTTATAGATGATTTCTTCTTCAACTTGCTTAAAGGGAACCTGTCACCCCAAAAATCGAAGGTGAGCTGCGGCCACCGACATTAGGGGCTTATCTACAGTACCCGCCCAGGTGAGTATAATATAACCTCTTTTTCTCATCTTTCAGGTTACATCGGGGGCCTATCTAGAGCATTACAGAATGCTGTAGATAAGCCCTCATGCCAATGGCCACAGCTCATCTTCGATTTTTGGGGTGACAGGTTCCCTTTAACTGTTCACAATATCAGTAATTTTGACCAATAACTTTTACATCCCACTGTATATCTGTCAGGGTCCAACCAGGGTCTAAATATCGCCACAACTGGGGGTCCTGAGTCTCCTGTGTAAACGTAGCAAGGGACCAGTCTGTGTGCTTGTGCTCTATTCAATGTCTATTGGCCTTCCAAATAGTACGAAATTGTAGAGCACACAAATTAAGTTTTAGGTGCAACTAAAGAGGGATATAAGACCCTTCAAATAACTGCTGCAATGATTTACTGCACACTGTAGTTTTGATGCAAAAGTGTTACATACTTTTTTTGGATATTTCAGCAGCAACCAAGGTGAAACTGACAATTCAACCCTCCCATGTATTATTCATAAGAGTCGCTTATGTAACTTCACTGCATCTTGTGTAAATGTCAACAATTAAACTACACCTTGGAAATATTACCTTAATAAATCTGAATATATGCACAAACCACTAACATAGTACATGCACAATAGTAAGCATACATATGTATTTACATTAATATTCTGCATCACACAGCATTTAATTTCCAAGTTCAGACCTGTGTGGTAGAAGTAGAAGAAGACGGGGTGATGGAGCAGCCTCTGCTGTATGGAGTAAGGGAGCTCTGGTGAGACAGGAGGCTGGAGGGGAGTGGAGTGCTGCAGGCCGCCCTCACAGAGATGGGGTCCTTATTACTGGTGTAGATCCCTGATGAGAAGAAAGTAGAGTAAACCTGTCAGATTCACATGAACATTTTCATTCACACTGGTTTGACTCCTGTGACAATCCCAGCACCAATATACAAGTATTCTTTTTTGTACCTGATGACATCAGGGGCGATTCCATGCTGACACTGTGCAAAGAGGATGAGTGAGTATACTGCCTTGGTAGCAGGGACATGGCAGAGGAGGCAACACTGTGCGGTGGGTTGTTCTTGCTACCCCGAGGCCTCCCAGGACCATGCCTGCTTTTCCTGCTTCCTTTATGCTTTTTCTCTCGTGGAGGCTCACTACCTTCTCTGCTCCACCTCTGGGGTCTATGATCACCAGAAGAGGAATCCCATGGTCGGGGATGAGTGGATGAGTCACTTGAAAAGCGCATGATAGAGCCAAAGCTTGAGAAAGTGAGTTCTGGAGGAGAAGATGGTGTAGGTCTAGAAGGCCTTCCCACATCTTCATCTTCCTCTTCTTCCTCATCCTCCTCTTCTTCTTCCTGCTCTTCCAATTTAGGGAATGTGACCAGATCGGGGGGAGAGGAAGCACTACCTGTAATGTGAGATCTGATGAGTGGCAATAAAATGGCACCTTTACATGACATGCTTGCTTGACTGTTTGTGCAATGACATCAGAAATGAATGGAGAGACCCGCAGACGTGTACAGCCACCTCTTCATTAATTCTCCACTTGGCATTTGGGTGACCCCCGTTCTGGAGATATTTAAGGCGGAGATAACTCTTTAGCTATCTTCATATTATACAGTACACAACTTTAACGATTCATTCCTGTATATGTACAGAACTGGCTGGTTATAATAACATGACTCTGTGAGTGACAATACTGAGCTGTTAACCAGTTGATTACAGTCAACCTAAATCTGTCTTTAAACCAGACAAATAAGAAACTATCAGCAAAAAAAAAAAAAAGAAAAAAAACAGGATTTTTGGTTGCTTACCGTAAAATCTGTTTCTCGGAGCCTTCATTGGGGGACACAGGAACCATGGGTGTATGCTGCTGCCACTAGGAAGCTGACACTATGCACAAAAAAGTTAGCTCCTCCTCTGCAGTGTACACCCCACCGACTGGCATTATGCACTTCAGTTAGTGAGAAAGCAGTAGGAGACAAAACAATAAGGTTGAAACATAACCACAAACATGAGAACTGTAAACATGAGAACAGTCATAGAACACAGAACAACAGAAGCTTAATAACATGGGAGGGTGCTGTGTCCCTCAATGAAGGCTCCGAGAAACAGATTTTACGGTAAGCAACCAAAAATCCTGTTTTCTCTATCGCCTCTCATTGGGGGACACAGGAACCATAGGACGACCCAAAACAGTCCCTGGGGTGGGAAAAACAGACTTCCATAAGGTCAGAGGACTCACCACTGCCGACTGCAAGATCCTTCTTCCTAGGCTGGCTTCCGCTGAAGCGTAGGTATGGACCTTGTAAAATTTGGCGACCGTGTGGATGTAAGACCAGGTTGCCGCTTTGCAAAGCTGTAGGGCGGAAGCCCTGTGGTGCACAGCCCAGGAAGCGCCGACTGCCCGGGTAGAGTGAGCCTTTATCCCAGGAGGGAGCACTCTGTTCTTGACCTGGTAAGCCTTCAAAATTGCCATTCTGATCCAGAGAGCAATAGTAGCCCTGGAAGCCGGCAGGCCTCTACGCGTTCCATCAGGAATGACGAAAAGAGAATCCGTCTTCCGGAAAGCGGCAGTTCTAGCCAGGTAGATCCTCACTGCCCTGATGAGGTCCAGCTTGTTCAACGATCGCTCCAGAGGATGAGTCGGAGCTGGACAAAAGGAAGGTAGAACAATGTCCTCGCTGAGGTGGAAGGTGGAAACCACCTTAGGAAGGAAGGCGGAGGCCTGAAGACCACCATGTCCTGGTGGATAACCAAGAACGGAGGTCGGCAATAAAGGGCCGCCAACTCGGAAACGCGGCGGATCGAAGTGATGGCCACAAGAAAGGCCACCTTCCAAGATAGAACCGACAGGGAAACCTCCCTGAGAGGCTCAAAGGGGGAACCCCTCAGAACGTCCAGCACAAGATTTAAATCCCATGAATCCACAGGGGCCCTGTACGGAGGGACAGCGTGGGCTACTCCTTGAAGGAAGGTCTTAACCTGTGGCCGAGAAGATAACGTCTTCTGAAAAAGGATGGAGCGCAGAAACCTGGCCCTTTAGGGAACTAAGAGCAAGGCCCGAATCCAGTCCTGCCTGGAGAAAGGCCAAAATGGAAGGCAGGGAAAAGGACATAGGTGAAAAGTGGTTGGACTCGCACCAAAGGAAGTAAGCCTTCCAGGTAGGATAGTAGATCATGGAAGACAAAGGCTTCCTAGCCTGGATCATAGTGTGAATCACCCGGTCCGAAAGGCTGGACGCTCTTAGAAGTTGAACTGCGGTCTCAACAGCCACGCCGTTAAACTGAGCGACCGAGAATACGGGTGGCAGATCGGACCCGGAGACAGCAGATCGGGTCTGTCTGGAAGGCGCCAGGGGGCGTCCGCGAGAATATTGACGATCTCCGCAAACCAAGATCTCCTGGGCCAATCCGGGGCGATCAGAATGACTGGCACCCCTTCCGCCTTGATCTTTTTTAACAGCTTGGGAAGCAAGGGAAGGGGTGGAAACAGATAGGGGAGCATGAACTGCGACCAAGGAATGGCCAGAGCGTCGACGCCCACTGCGAGAGGGTCGCGAGACCTGGAAACGAACCAAGGAAACTTCCTGTTTATTCGGGGCGCCGTGAGGTCCACATCCAGAGTCCCCCATCGAAGACAAATCTGATGGAAGACCTCCTGATGCAAGGACCATTCCCCTGCCGCGACACCCTCGCAGCTGAGGAAGTCGGCGGCACAATTGTCCACGCCGGGGATATGCACCGCGGATATCACCGGAACTGTTGCCTCTGCCCAGAGGAGGATCTTGGATACCTCGTACAAGGCCAAGGAGCTCCGAGTCCCCCCCCCGATGGTTGACATATGCCACCGCTGTGGCATTGTCCGCCTGGATTCGCATAGGTAGACCCCTGAGAATCCTTTCCCAGTGACGAAGGGAGAGAAAGATGGCCCGAATCTCGAGGACGTTGAACGGCAGAGAAGACTCCTGCGCCGACCAACGACCCTGAACAGTTAGGTGGCGAAACACCGCACCCCAGCCGAGTAGGCTGGCGTCCGTCGTCACCACCTGCCAGTGAACTGGAAGGAAGGACCTGCCCTGGGAGATGAAAGGTGACGTCAGCCACCAGTTGAGGGACCGTTTGACCCGGGGAGAGAGTCGGATCGGACGATCCAGGGAGAAGACAGACCTGTCCCACTGTGACAGGATGGCCTGCTGAAGAGGTCGTGAGTGAAATTGGGTGAAGGGAATAGCTTCCAATGTTGCTACCATCCTCCCTAGAACCTTCATGGCTGATCGGAAGGAGGGAAACCGAGGACCCTGGAGCAAGCGTACGTCCCGACGAAGGATGGATCTCTTGTCTTCGGGAAGGAAGACTTTGGTCTGATGAGTGTCGAAGAACATGCCCAGAAAAACAAGGCGCTGGGAAGGAACAAGACAGGATTTCTTCCTGTTGACAAGCCACCCGAAACTGGCTGGAGTGTCGAGGACGATGGATAGGCTCTCGTGAGCCTGAGAAAAGGACGGAGCCTTGATAAGGATGTCGTCGAGGTACGGAAAAAGTACCAGTCCCCTGACCCTCAAGATGGCTATCAGCGCCGCCATGATCTTCGTGAAAACCCTGGGAGCGGTTGCGAGACCGAACGGCAGGGCGACAAACTGAAAATGGTCCTGGAGCACCACAAAGCGCAGGAATCGGTGATGTCCCGGGAATATCGGGACGTGGAGGTAGACGTCCTGAATATCTATGGTACACAGAAATTCCTGAGCCTCCATGGAAGCAATTACTGAACGAAGGGATTCTATCCTGAAGTGGCTCAGATGAACTCTCTTGTTCAGCAATTTGAGATCCAGAATGGGACAAACCTTGCCATCTTTTTTCGGTACCACAAAAAGATTTGAATAGAAACCTGTGAACCGTTCTTTTTCTGGGACGGGAATGATTACCCCAGCTCTGAGGAGAGAAGAGATGGCTGCGAAGAAACCCGGAACTAGAGCGGGGTCTCTTGGAGGTCGGGATTCGAAGAAACGATCCCGGGGTCGTGAAACGAACTCTATTTTGTATCCCAAGGATACAACTTCCCTGACCCATGCGTCCTCTACTGAGGAGATTCAGACGTCCCTGAAGAAGAGGAGACGGCCGCCCAGCCTGGGAAGTGGGCTGGGGTCTTGCCGTGAGTCATGCCGAGGTGGATCTTCCAGTCCTAGACCTGGAAGATCTACCCTGGGAGTAGCGGGAATGCCAGGAAGGAGTGGGTCTAAAGGACACCGTCTTCTTCTCTTGACGTGCCTGTGGCCTCTGCTGCTGCTGGGAAAAGGAGTTTGACGCAGCGAAACGACGAAAAGGCTGAAAGGCCCGAAATTGACGTCTAGGAGGGCGACGAGGTTTAGACTGGGGAAGAAGGGAACTTGTGCCACCGGTGGCGTCCTTAAGATTTGGTCCAGCTTAGAACCAAAGAGACGTGAACCTTGAAAAGGCAGGCTGGTAAGGGACTTTTTAGAAGACAAATTCGCCTGCCAGGCCTTGAGCCAAACGGTCCGGCGGATGGCAACAGCATTGCTGGACGCCTGAGCCGCACAAGATGCGGCGTCCAGGGAGACCAGGTATTCACCCGCATGAGGAATCTGGTTGGCAAGCTCCGCCAGCGGTCCGGGTGGAGCCCCGTCCAGGATGCCCTGACGGAGTTGTTTGGCCCATTTGGATATGGATTTTGAAACCCAAGTGGAAGCAAAGGACAGGCATAGAGTAGCTGCAGACGCTTCAAAGGCTGACTTCGCAAAGGAGTCTATGACTATCGATAGAATCCTTTAGAGATGCTCCGCCGGACAGTGGAAGGACCGTGTTGGTGGACAGCCTAGAAACTGGAGGATCCATCGAGAGAGAAACAGTCCAGTTGGCGGTAAGTTCTGGAGAAAAAGGATATAAGTGCCAAAGCGCTTTCCCCTATGAAAACATCAGGTCGGATTCTCTCTTTCTCTGGTCATGATCTCCTCGAATTCAGGGTGAGGAGAGAAAAACTTGGAAGGTGATTTAGACAGTCTAAACGAAACCGCCTGACCTGCGGGTTCCGTAGAGGAATCCTTGATGCCACAGGTCTGATTTATCGCTCCAATGAGGTTCTGAACCACATCCCTCATGCTAGCGATTTGGTTAGAATCCAGCTCCGAAATATCCTCTGAAGGCGCATCAGAGAACGCCTCATCTGACTCAGAGAAGGAGGACCGGGGGGAAGCCGACCGCAGAGAAGGACCATGTGGCGAGATGGAACGAGAAGAGGACTCAGACCGGCATTCCTGTCTGGGCCTTTTGCGGCTTATAATGGAGGGCTCGGACGGAGGCTCCTGCGACCCGCTGGCTACTGCAGGAGTCCGCAGGGGTAATCGATCAAGCACGGACACCAGAGTTTGAGACACCCGTGTTAGAGCCTGGGGTGGGGGTATCACTCTCAAGCGGAGAGGCCGGGGGATCCTGGGTGGTGGGAACAATCGGGTTGCTGCAGGCCTGACAGAGTGGAGAGGACTGACCTGAGGGAAGTTTGCAGTTACAAGACGAACATGCAAAGTATTTGACTAAGGCAGAAGAATTAGAGGAAGAAGTAGGAGGACGAGAGCGGCCTCCTTTAGAGGTAGACATTTTGAAGGGTCCCTGAAGAAAATGCCAGAGGGTTAGGGGACAGGGGGGCAGAGGGGAGTGTCAGTCTGCAGTGCAGAGCTACTCACGGCAGACGAAAATGGATTCCAGGTGGAGGAAGCTGTCCGGCTTGCGGGTGGACCTCCGGGGAGAAGTAGCCCTTTAGGCAGGAAGGCAATGTGAGCTCCTGCCGCAATCAGAGGAGTGGAACCGCAGATGGCAACCGCTGAGAAGGACGCCAGAATGCGCGCTCTGGAAGGGGCGGAGCGGCGATGTGTGCAGCGGAGTGGCGATGTGTGCAGCGGAGTAGTGGGAAGGGAGACGTTGGCCGTGCGTCCAGGAGCACCAAGATGGCGCCGGTGGGCAGAGAGTGCAGGGAGAGAGATTGTCGGGTGGGAGAAAAGCCCGCCCGATGAAAAACGGAAGTGGGCGGAGTCACGGTGCCGGAAGTCGGCCCGGGCAGAAGCCGGGACCTAAATTAGAGGCAAACCCGTGGCGCCGGAGCAGTGCGGCCGCAGGGGTAAGAAGCGGCGCGGCAGCCTGCCAAGGCTGTTGCGCTGAAACAGAAGGCAGTGCGGCCGTGAAAACCGCGGCGCCAGAGCAGTGCGGCCACAGGGGGAAGGAAGGGGCATGGCAGCCTGCAAAGGCCGCCGAGCCGGAATAGAAGGCAGAGCGGCCGCAGCCCCCGGGTAAGGAAGAAGCGCGGCTGCCTGCAAGGGCCGCCGCGCGTGCAAGCCACGAGCAATGAATCCTGGGATCCCCTTAGTAAAATAAAAAAATTGAGCAGTGCAGCTCCAGAGTGACCCCTTAATGCAAAGGCCGCCGCTGAAAAAAAGGCCCCTACATCTGCGCCCCCCTTAAATGATCTGGGATGGGATGGGAAAATACTCACCTCAAACATCCCACGCCGTTACTAACCTGAAGAGGAATGAGACGTCCAGGGAGCTGTGATGGACGTCCTCATCTCTGCAACCGACAGGCTCTGGTGGGTGAGTAGGTGGGGGACGGAGCTAGGACCGGACTTCTGAGCACACTTGTACTCATAGTCCGTATTGTGGGATTACAGGTGTGACTGTTCACCCTGTATCCCTCCGGAAAACCTGAAAGAAAAACGACAGACATTGAGGTAGATAAGGGTCTAATGAAAGACCCGTGTCCACCTCCTACTGACACTAAGCTAAACTGAAGTACATAATGCCAGTCTTTGGGGTGTATACTGCAGGGGAGGAGCTAACTTTTTTTGTGCATAGTGTCAGCCTCCTAGTGGCAGCAGCATACACCCATGGTTCCTGTGAGGCGATAGAGAAAAGTGTATTTATCATGTCATTGGTTTATTGGGTTGCCCATACCTGCCAATCAATTAGTATTATCGCCATATGAGAAAAAAATAATTGTGATACATACCCATAGAGGAAGCACTGCCAGCCCCTGGCACCCCTTTGCCAATTCCTGCCTTTCGGCCTCTATGACATGATGGTTTTTTTCCCTTCTCTGACCTGGACACCTCTGGACTGTCTGTACTGCTTTCCAGCTGTATGGCCACAGAGCAAGATATAACATGAGAGAAATGCATGTACAGGAAGAAGAGATATGTTAACATTTCAACTTTCAGATTACAGCTAGTTAAATTAATTCTACATCAGGAAAAAAACTGGTCAAAACTCTAAGTGTGGATATGAACATATGAGATCACGGGTAAAAATACCTTCTCTGTAGATATGGGTAACAAAGGAGGGGCAGTTATGTGACCTGGTGAATCGCGATGCTTCCGATGACGAATTCTCTCCCTGTCTTTGTGACTCTAGAAAAATTTTTGAAAAAGTTTAGAAAGTAATTAGAAAACCAAAAAAATAAAGTCATCTTGTCAACAAAACTTTATTCCTCTTCACATTCACAGGGGTTCCAGCAGTTTGCGAGACTATTATAGGTGTAGTTTCAGAACTTTAATGTATGAAATGAATACTGGTAAAATTTTCAACATTTTAAATTTACCTCCAGTTACAAAAACTGGTGACAGCATAAAAAAAGGACAGACCCTGATTCCAGAGCTATGACACTTACTGGACTTCTTGCTATAGTTTTGACAATCTCTCAGCTGCTGCAGCTCTGCTAGTCCTCTCAGTCATGACATTGGTATAACCAAACCCATAATATTGATTTACAGCATTCTTGCCTACACTGTGCATAGACACAAAGCTGATATTTTTACTTTATTTCTTAATATGATTAGGGATTTTGAACCCTCAATCGTTCAACTGCTTATACTATATAATGCAATACTATAGAAATTGCAGTATATAGAGTAATAGTAGTTCTAAGGAGCCAAGATGACAGCGACACAGGCATTCGGCAGGCCCCTGGTTGCCATACCATCGGATCACTGTGATCAAAGACTGACAGCGACATTTACATGGTTAAACCACAGTGATCAAGGAATGCTCAGGTCGCTGCAGTTACAGGCAGATTCTAGCTACATAACACAGCCAGCACCAGCCTGTTATAAAGCAGGCTCAGCTCCTGAGACTGCTTAACACATTCCTTATTGACCTATGAGGAAAATGTACAACGTAGGTCGATAATGGGTTAATGTGCATTGTTAAATTTAAAAAAAAACACATAACAGCTTAATCACAAGCCATAAAAAATTGAACAAACAAATCTGGCCAAAAACATACCTTTTTCTGTCGCTCTCGATATAGGAGAGGCTTTTCTATAGAAGGGGAACCTGACCGGCTACATCGTCCTGGGATGAAAGGGCAAGGGAGACGGGAGACTTTCTAAGTAACAGAAATAAAAGAATATTATCACTGGCTTTTTCCTTAAATTATCCTGATGCTAGCGTTGTTTGTATAGGAGATTTTAATCTGGTCATGGATACCTCCATGGATAGATTGAGACTAGATGACGAGATATCTGGAGGATCCCCTCCTCAGTCCCCCTCCCAATTGGCACTGTATAATTATAAATTATTATATAGGTCTGGGAGTGGCCTCAATGTTTCGGAATGTTTAGATTATTTATCGGATGTGGCGTTCCCCTCAATAAGTCCAACTCAGCAAGCTTTTATGGATGCTGAGTTCACGTTGGAGGAAGTTGAGCAGGCTATGACGGATATGGCTACTGGAAAAGCCCCTGGGCCTGATGGGTTTCCCATTGAGTTTTATAAGAAATACCGGGATAAATTGGCACCACTGACACTCCAGTGCTCGTCTGATAAGGGAGGGGGGAGATCGGTGCCCTTGAAGGGTCCCGTCGCCCAAAAAGGTCAGCTCAGGCAGTGGCTTCCCACGTCGCAGGAGAGGATACGGAGAGGTAAAACTCCCGTGCTCGCCTGTTGTTGGTTCGGGGAGATCAGAACATGAAAGAATCCGTCGCCCCATTCGTCCGTTGTAAAGGTAAAAAAAAGAGTTTTTGGGTGTGAATAGCAGACCCGTCCGTGTGCCTCCTATGGACACTAAGCAAGAACTGGTTAGCTGAGAGCCAGCAGGAGGGTGTATACTGCAGGGGAGGAGAGAACTTTCTTTGTATCACTTAGTGTCAGCCTCCTGGTGGCAGCAGCATACACCCATGGTCTGTGTCCCCCAATGAGGCGAAGGAGAAATTGGCACCACTCTTATTGAAGGTGCTCCAGGGAATATGGGAGGGAGGATCCATGCCTGAAACATTTTATGATGCAAATATTATTGTGCTTAAGAAGAAAGGGAAGGACCCCTTGGAATGTGGATCGCATCGCCCCATATCACTGGTAAACGTAGACTATAAAATTTTCACCAAAATTTTGGCTACTGGACTGAACACGATCATACTAGATCTTATACACCCAGACCAAACTGGTTTTATGCCTGGGAAGAGTACCTCCATTAATATTAGGCGGGTTCAATCAGTGATTCAATATAGTTCTTTAGAATCAGATAATAATTGGGCATTGGCATCGCTAGATACGGCCAAGGCATTTGATTCTCTTGAATGGCCCTTCCTTTCTGCCTGTCTGCAGAAATACGGTTTTGGGGATAAATTTTTGAGAGGGATAGGTATACTCTATATGAATCCCAGGGCGCGTATAATTGTGAATAATTAATAATAATAATAATAATAATTTTATTTATATAGCGCCAACATATTCCGCAGCGCTTTACAACTTATAGAGGGGACTTATACAGACAATAGACATTACAGCATAACAGAAATCACAGTTCAAAACAGATACCAGTAGGAATGAGGGCCCTGCTCGCAAGCTTACAATCTATGAGGAAAAGGGGAGACACGAGAGGTGGATGGTAACAATTGCTTTAGTTATTTGGACCAGCCATAGTGTAAGGCTCGGGTGTTCATGTAAAGCTGCATGAACCAGTTAACAGCCTAAGTGTGTAGCAGTACAGACACAGAGGCTATTAACTGCATAAAGTGTATGAGAACATGATGGAGGAACGTGATTATGTTGTTGTTTTTTTATTAATAGGCCACACAGGGATAATTAGGTTAATGCGTTGAGGCGGTAGGCCAATCTGAACAAATGAGTTTTTAGGGCACGCTTAAAACTGTGGGGATTGGGGATTAATTGTATTAACCTAGGTAGTGCATTCCAAAGAATCGGCGCCGCACGTGTAAAGTCTTGGAGACGGGAGTGGGAGGTTCTGATTATTGAGGATGCTAACCTGAGGTCATTAGCAGAGCGGAGGGCACGGGTAGGTTGGTAGACTGAGACCAGAGAGGAGATGTAGGGTGGTGCTGAGCCATGGAGTGCTTTGTGGATGAGGGTAGTAGTTTTGTACTGGATTCTGGATTGGATGGGTAGCCAGTGTAATGACTGGCACAAGGTAGAGGCATCAGTGTAACGGTTGGCGAGGAATATGATCCTGGCAGCAGCATTCAGGACAGATTGGAGCGGGGAGAGTCTGGTAAAAGGTAGGCCAATTAGTAGAGAGTTACAATAGTCCAGACGAGAATGAATAAGTGAGACAGTAAGAGTTTTTGCAGAGTCGAAAGTAAGAAAAGGGCGAATTCTGGAAATGTTTTTGAGATGCAGATAAGAAGAGCGAGCCAGTGATCGGATGTGGGGGGTGAATGAAAGCTCGGAATCAAGGATGACTCCAAGGCAGCGGGCATGTTGCTTTGGAGTAATGGTGGAACCGCACACAGAGATGGCAATGTCGGGCAAAGGTAGGTTTGTAGAGGGAGAGAACACGAGGAGTTCAGTTTTTGACAGGTTCAGTTTCAGATAGAGGGAGGACATGATGTTAGAGACAGCGGTAAGACAATCACTGGTGTTTTCTAAAAAGGTCGGCGTGATAACAGGAGAAGAGGTATATAATTGGGTGTCGTCAGCATAGAGATGGTACTGGAAACCAAATCTACTGATTGTTTGTCCAATAGGGGCAGTATACAAAGAGAAGAGGAGGGGGCCTAGGACTGATCCTTGAGGAACCCCAACAGTAAGGGGAAGGTGAGAGGAGGAGGAACCAGCAAAACAAACAGTGAAGGATCGGCCAGAGAGATAGGAGGAGAACCAAGAGAGAACGGTGTCCTTGAGGCTGATGGAGCGGAGCATAGTGAGGAGGAGCTGATGATCCACAGTGTCGAATGCTGCGGAGAGATCCAAGAGAATTAGCATGGAATAGTGACCATTAGATTTAGCTGTTAGTAGGTCATTAGAGACTTTAGTGAGGGCAGTTTCAGTAGAGTGTAAAGAGCGGAAACCAGATTGAAGAGGGTCGAGAAGAGAATTATCTGAGAGATAGCGGGTAAGACGGGAGTGGACCAGGCGTTCCAGGAGTTTAGAGATGAAGGGAAGATTAGAGACAGGTCTATAATTAGCGGCACAATTTTGATCGAGGGAGGGCTTTTTAAGTAGTGGATGTATGATGGCATGCTTAAATGAGGAGGGAAAAATACCGGAAGTGAGGGAAAGGTTGAATATTTTTGTTAGGTGAGAGGTGACAGCCGGGGAAAGGGACTGGAGGAGATGCGACGGAATGGGGTCGCTGGTGCAAGTGGTCGGGCGAGAAGATGCAAGGAGCCTGCTTACTTCTTCTTCTGTAACTGGTTCGAAGTCAGAGAGTGAACTAGATGCAGTGGGGGAGGGAGGACAGTGCTTGGTATGAAGAGATTGGGAAATGATTTCCTGTCGAATGTGGTCAATTTTTTCTTTGAAGTAATTGGCCAGATCGTCAGCGCGGAGATCTGTGGTTGGGGCCTGCTCTCTTGGGTTGAGTAGGGACCGGAAAGTGTCAAAGAGACGTTTAGGGTTATTGGACAGCGAGGTGATGAGGGTGTTGAAATAGGTTTGTTTGGAGAGGTGAAGGGCAGAGTTGTATGTTTTTAACATGAACTTATAATGGATGAAATCTTCGGGCAGATTAGATTTTCTCCACAGACGTTCGGCGCACCTGGAGCACCGCTGCAGGAAACGTGTTTGCAGCGTGTGCCACGGTTGTCGCCGTCTGTGCCGAGTTGTTCTATGTATAGGAGGTGCAGCTTCATCCAGGGCACTTTGCAGGGTTTCATTGTAATGCTTCAGAGCAGAATTAGGACAAGAGATGGATGAGATTGGGGCCAATGAAGACTGCAAGTTCTTCATAAGTTTCTGGGTGTTAATGGCCTGTATGTTTCTATAAGTGTGGAAAGTGGGGGTGACCTGAGCGGGATGGCAGTTCTTGATAGAGAATGAAAGAAGGTTGTGGTCAGAGAGCGGGAGAGGGGAGTTTGTGAAATCATCCAGTGAGCAAAGCCGGGAGAAGACCAAATCAAGGGAGTTTCCATCATCATGTGTTGGAGAGTTAGTATGCTGCGAGAGGCCGAAAGAGGAGGTTAGAGATAAAAGGTGAGAAGCAGATGGGGAGAGGGGAGAAGCAATTGGGATATTGAAATCACCCATGATGAGGGTGGGGGTGTCATAAGAGAGAAAGTGTGGAAGCCAGGTGGCAAAATGATCCAGGAACTGGTGAGAGGGGCCGGGAGGACGATACACCACCGCCACTCGCATGGAGAAGGGGACGTAGAGTCTGACAGCATGGACCTCAAAGGAAGGGAATACAAGTGAGGGTACTTGGGGGATAACTTGGAAGGTACATTTGGGTGAAAGGAGCAGACCAACGCCTCCACCTGCTCTGTTGTCTGATCTTGGGGTATGAGAAAAGTGTAGTCCACCAAATGAGAGAGCAGCAGCAGCGGTGGTGTCTGACTGCTGGATCCAGGTTTCAGTAAGAGCCAGGAGATTAAGAGAGTTAGAAAGGAAGAAGTCATGAATGAAGGAGAGTTTATTACACACAGAGCGAGAATTCCAAAGGGCACAATTCAAAGAGACAGAAGGCATGCAGGGAATATTAATAAGGTTAGAGGGGTTTCTTGGTGTAGCAGTTGGGAGGTTTGACTGGCTATAACATGGGGGGCCGGGGTTCGGAGAGATGTCTCCAGCAACTAGGAGAAGGAGGATAGAAAGAGTGATCAGATGGTTAAGTGATTTGTGAGAGCGTCTCTTGTGTTGGATGGTGGGACTGAATGGATCTGTACTGTTAAGCAATGTGAACAGAGCATGAGTGCTATACATAGGAGAGGCAAGGACAGAGGGGCCAATATGGATGGAGTGTAAAGAGTTTATGCAAGGGCGGTGATTGTGTGTGAAAGCAGCAGCCATGATATAGATTAATGAATCTAATTATTAATTAATTATTAATGAATCACTAATGAATTAGTGAATAATTCCATCTCTGAACCTTTTGCCTTACATAGGGGAACCCGTCAGGGGTGTCCTCTATCCCCGGTTCTCTTTGCCCTTGCTATAGAGGCTCTGGCAATACGTATAAGGTCCTCCTCAGATATTAAGGGTATAAATATTGCGGGTCGTGTGGATACCATTGGTCTTTATGCTGATGACATGATAATATTTATGGATAAAGTAGAGGAAACGTTACCACGAGTAATAGCGACCATAGATAAATTTAGTAAATTCTCCGGTCTCTATATAAATTGGGATAAATCTACTCTGTTGCCTCTTTCTCATACCCCAACACCCCGTCTTGAAACTCTCTCGTCGTTACCCATCGTCTCTAATTTTAAATATTTAGGTGTCCATATGTCTCAGCATAGTCGACTTGACCTACAACTTAATATCTACCCATTATTGGATTTGGTCAAGTCTAAATTTGCAATTTGGAACAAACTCCCACTTTCGGTTGCTGGCCGTATTAATCTAATTAAAATGATATTGCTCCCCAAACTTAGCTACTGCTTTCAACACAGCGCTATGCCAATACCTAAGTCTTTCTTTGCGAATTTAAACTCCCTAATCACGTCCTTTATATGGGGGAAGACCAGGCCCAAACTTAAGCTGTCGGCTTTGCAGAGACCAAAACAGGCGGGTGGGGCGGCTTTGCCAGATTTGTATTTGTACTACCTTGCAGGACAGGCTAAGGCAATAAATACATGGATGCCCAATAATTCTCTACCTAACTCTGAGAATCATCTGCTCCACTCTGCCAGGATTGATTGACCACTGGGGTTTTTGGAGTTGGAGAAAGTTAGTGCTCCTCGTTTGCTGCCTCTACTCCGGTTGGCAAGATTAATATGGAGGCAAATTAAAAAAGTCATTAGATTTGTAGATGTAGTAGCTGAAATGCCACTGTGGAATAATGGTTATTTCCCGGAGCTGCTGAACCATCCATCTAACGATTTTTGGGTTTCGTGTGGTGTTCTCTCGATAAGCGACATATGCGACCAAGTGGTCTTTGTATCCTTTGAACAATTACAAAATACTTATAATATCCCGAGATCTCAATTCTTCCGTTACTTACAATTAAGGTCAGCTTTCCAATCACACATGCGGAATATGGGTAAAAGTCGGGCTATTTCATCTTTGCCTTTGATAGGCATCCTTAACTGACAGGGTCCTCAAGGACTCATATCCTCTTTGTATACATATTTGTTGTCTCAGGGAGTTGGGTCTGCTATAGATTCTATCAAGGGGAAGTGGGAGGGTCTTCTTCCTGATGTATTGGGAGAGGAATGGGATGATATTCTGGAATCTCCAACTAAAGTCTCCCCTTCGATTAACAATAGGATGACCCAACTGTATATTATATATCAGTCTTATTTGACCCCGACACGACTCTTTAAAATGGGTCGCCTCCACTCGTCAGATTGCCTAAGGTGTCATACACGAGATGCAGATTTTATCCACATGATCTGGAAGTGCCCTGTAGTCTCTCCTTATTGGAAAGAGGTAACGACATTACTAACATCCTTATTATCGATTCCTGTTCCACTTAAGCCATTGACCTGCTTATTCGGAGTGTGGGATGTGGAAACCTGGGATCATTACACTGGGATTTTTCTACGAGAAGCACTTTTTATGGCACGGAAGGTGTTAGCGTTAAGGTGGATGGGTGGTTCTCACCCGCCTCTCAGAGCTTGGGTGGATTTGGTGAACTCGATTATCCCGTATGAAAGAACACTGTACTGTCCAGGTAAATTTGAGAAGATTTGGGGTAGATGGAATTCTTCTCATCATACTCTATAGTCCACACTAATTTAATACTTATGCAAGTGGCTGGATTTATGGCTTCGGGGGCATCACTTAAGGGCGAGTTTTACGTAGAATTTTCTTTGGCGACTTATTATTCTTGGTAGTTAAAGTAGTTAATGTTATACAATAGGTAGTTTGTAAGTGCTAGTGATTTGACACACACAGTCTGCTATCCTCGTATTACTTGGGATGTGATGTTGCACTGCAATTATTTGTATTTCATGTTATAACTGATAGTAACAAATGCAAATGTGTGTATTGTTTGATTTATTCTGAATTAATAAACGAATTAGAAAAAAAAAAAAGAAATAAAAGATTATATAATATGTTCGAACACAAAACATCAGCAACAACAGTAATATTTTATAGTAATGTAGATTATCCCACAAAAAACTTTTAGGACCTGTCAGCAGTGTAAGCAATAAATGTATGATCACTGGGGCTTCCATCGTACATTAGAACAGATATTTTTTATGCTGAAATATCACAGGATTCTGTGTTGGCTTAATTCTGCACAGAACTTGTTCCTAGGATTCACATTTTGATGTCAGAAAAATAAGTGTCCCACTGAATTATGGGAAGATAAGTTTGGAAAAAGGTGTACTCCCATGCACCACTCCGTGGTCCGTGCAGTCTTGGTGCAACTTGCCACAGTGTTGTCAAATCATTAAAAATTGATTGGATCCATTAACAACATTATATCAGGGGATTGCTAGTCAAGCAATTCTGTAAGGGTGCTTTCACACTGCGTTCCGGCACCCGTTCGGTGGCCCCTTCGGGGCTTAAGTCTTTTACTCCCCACAAAACATGATTCAGGTGTAAGTGTTGATGGGGCTCTAGACTATAGTGGTACCGGCAGAGCGAACTTTAGCTCTGCCGACACCATTATAGCCTATGGCTTGTTGGCGCATACGCCCGAATCCCGGTTTGAGGGGGATTCAGGCATAAACCCCGACGGGGCCACCGAATGGGTGCTGTAACGCAATGTGAAAGCACCATGTTTTTAAAGCTAGTTTCACTTCGCTGTGCAGATAGTTGAACGTTAAACTGGTAACAGAAAAGTAAACAGACTGGTACCTGTGGATCTCTGACCATTTTGTTATAGTGGTATTTGCAGTATCCAATATACTTTACGTTGTCCACTTCCTGAGCTTCCTCCTCACATAACAGACCAGCCATCTGTGCACTATGATTAAAATAAAATAATAAAAACATCAAAATGGCCCATCAAAAGTTGGAACACACTTGTTCATGCAGAGGTTTTGCTTCTTATTATTGGAATGTGCACATTATAGATTCACTATGAAGGCAGCAAAACCCGCGAAGGCACACCCAACACGTGTGAAAGACACCAGAATTTTTGTTAAACCTTAGATTCCTTTAAGTACCTGCTTTTCCTCTGATGACCCACTTAGACCCACTTAGCATTCTCTCAAGCATTAGGTAGTCAGTAGGAAAGGCTTCCAATGAACAGGTATGTAAAGAGTCCGTTTGTGTAATCACTGGCCTTCAGAAAGTGTTTGCGAATATCCGTTGTGCTTTGCAGAGGCAGTGTTGGTTCACAGATCCTTACTGTACTGAGCCCTATTCCACAACTGGTCTAAGCCAGAAAATGGCAGGAACCACTCAAATAAGTAAAAAGAAGCAACAGTCCATCATTACTTTGACTGAACTTTAGATCTTAATCTGAAAAAAGCTTGAACTTTGAAAGTATCCTTAAGTGCAGTAATGAGAACCAACAACCTCTATGATGAAACTGGCTCTTGTGAGGACCACCTCAGGAACTGAAGCCCAAGAATTACCTCTGCTGCAGAGGATACATTTGTCAGAGTTACCAGCCTCAGGAATCACAATTAACAGCATCTCAGATAACAGCTCTCAGAAAAGATGTACAGACATCAAATGGTCGCATTTCAATATTAGCTTCCACAAGAGACTGTGAGAAGTAGGCCTTTTTAATAACTGAAAAAAGCCACTATTAAGGAACGCAAAAAAGAAGAGACCAATTTGGGTCAAGCAACACTAGGATTGTAGATCAGTGGAAATCTATACCGTGGTCTGACAAGTCAAAATTTGTCATTTTGAGATGCAAAAAACTTGCAGTTGATGGTTTATACATGTATGGTGACCACAGTGAGGCATGTTGTGGAAGGTGTGATTGTGTGGGGGTGCTTTTCTGACACAGTTAGTGACTTATTCCAAATTCAAGGCGTATTTACTCAGCATGGTTACCACAGCATTCTACATGACATGCCATCCTATTTGGTTTGCTGTTAGTGGGACCATCGTTTGTGCTGTAACAGGACAATGATTCAAAAAAAACCTTCAGGCTAAAATAAGGGCTATGTAATCAAGAAGGAAAGGGGTAAAGTGCTGTGTCAGACTGAAGACAAAGCAGCCAATAAATGCTCAGCACCTTCTCCAAGACTATTAGGAAGCTATTCCTGATTAAGCTGCTTGATAGAATGCTAAGGGGGTGTAAAGCTGTCATCAGAGTAAATATGGGGATACTTTGAGGAATCTAAGGTTTAACACAAATTCTGGTTTGTTTCACACATTTCTTTACTCTTAGTTTCCATATGTGTTCCTTCATGGTTTTTCCATCTCATAAAGTGAAAGCAAATTCCTATGATAAACCATCCCTGTTGGTGTAGTGCTGAGTCTGAGGATTCACTTTTCTTCCCTGAGTAGCAGTATGTCCCACCGCCAGACTGTGCATGGTGCTGCATATCTGCATAGTAGCCCTATAAAATGTACATTAAGCCACAAAATCATGGCTAAAACAGTTTGTGAAAGGACCTGTAAATTTTACACTAGTTTCATATTGATATGATAACCTCTCACCATGTCACATGGAACGCCTGTCGACAACCATGTCTGTTACAAGTCATACAGGCCCCAGATGCAGCCCTGCTTTCTCGTCCTTGGTCTTCACATATATAGCAAGTCTATGGAAGGAAACATAGTGAGACTGGAATAAAGAATGAAGGCAGACAGCTGGCAAAACACATATCAGTGACATTCTGAAAGTTAAAGGGCCATTATAGCCAATTACCTTGTTGAAACGATCATGCGGCACATACTGCAGGACTATGGGCTCCATTGTCAACACATTCGCAAACTGAACCTCTGGGATATATAATGCACACACCACATGTGCCCAGCCTGGGGGAAGCAATAACATGAAATTTAAAAAAAATGTAAAAAAATGAAAGCTGGTGAGATCATCAATTTTCAAGTTAAGCAGACAGCTCTATTCTGTCAAATCTACTAATAATGCCACTTAGTGTCCATGGCTAGCCATAAACATAATTATACTTGATTTTAAAAGGATGGTCTAGTGAAAGCATGTTATCACCTATCCATAGGATGGCAGATAACTTATTGATGGGTTGGTTTGACCATCGGAATGGGGTATGTTTACCCCTGTGTGCATTCTCTACCTTGCTGGATTTATTCACTATGGGAATGCCGAGTGTTGCACTTGGCTTCTTCTGGTAGTCCCGTAGAGAATGTATAAATCATCCGACCTGCCGCTCCACCTTGTAATAAGGATAAAAGTGCCCCATTGGGGGGGGGGGGGGGGGTTTAAACATTCCAAGTTCTGCTGATTGGTGCAGGTCCCATTGGTCGGACCGCCACCAAACAGTAAGTTATCACCCATCACTAGGATAGCTAATAACCTGTTCCACCAGAAATCCTCTTTAAAGGGAAGGTGCCATAAAAAAAAAAATTTTTACAGCAATTGTAAAAATGTAAAGAATTAATGTTTAAATTTTCTTAAAAAATATTTTCATTTGTTTATAATTTAGTAAAATATGAAAAATAATTTGAAAAGTTTTGGAATTTCCACTTTTAAACACTAGGGGGAGCAGCTGCTGAAATTTCAGAAAAACCTAGTGTACAACAAGCTCACATTACTGCACTGCAGTAATTATGGGCGGAGTCTGTTGACGTGTGTGATGTCTCCTCTCCTTCCATGTGTTTGCTAAGGGATAAGAGGATGATATTCAGGAACCCAGTGAGCAGCCATTTTGTTGGTGACTGCAGAGTAAGGCTGCCGTCACACTATCAGTATTTGGTCAGTATTTTACATTAGTATTTGTAAGCCAAAACCAGGAGTGGAGCAATTAGAGGAAAAGTATAATAGAAACATATGCACCACTTCTGCAGTTATCACCCACTCCTGGTTTTGGCTTACAAATACTGAGGTAAAATACTGACCAAATACTGAATGTGTGACGGCAGCCTTATACTGACAAGTAGACAGTCACCGAGGATGGCAGGCAGCAAGGATTCTGGGAGATATGTGGTGGAGGGAGCAGGGTGACAGCAGCACAGAGTATTTCAGGAGAGCAGTGTGCTGGTCTATGGGGGGCACCCTGTTCAGTGCGCAGAGCAGCCAGGGATTGTACATAGAATGCTGTCTTTTATACACATGGATGGACCGTCTGCTCCACAGAAATCCAGGAAACATTTCTGTGGATTGATGGCCTGTTCTGATCCAGACTTTGCATGCAGACCCCATTCCCCTCCTCAGATCCTGTCTTCTCCATCCTGTCCTGGCGATGTGTGAAAGCGAGGCAACAGGCGCAGTCCGGGTGACGCTGGGAAGGAAATGTAGCCATATGGTAATGATAAAAATGAGACCCCTCTCTTCAGCTGCCTCACCAGCCCTGACTGCACCTAACTGGAGGTCATGCTGCCCCCTCTATTACCCCAGACCCACGTGCAGGTGCTCAGCCAGAACCACCATAGAATGGGTCTGCTTTCTGAAGATAATACTGCCATAGTGTTCTCACATAATGCCACCATATAGATCACACATAATACCGCCATATACATCACACACAATACTATCAAATAGATCACACAATACTGTCATACAGTTCTCACATACCACAAATCACAGATCACAAATAATACCGCCATATAATTCTCACCTAGTACTTCCACATAGATCACACATAATCCCACAATATAGTTCTCATATACCACCGTCATATAGTTTTTACATCATTCCACAACACTGAGCAAACATAATATTGCCATATAGATCACATATAATACCGTCACATAGATCACACAATACTTGGCGGCATAATGTGTGATATTATATATATATTATAATATCCCGGCATAATGTGTGGTCTTTATGGGAGTATATGTGATATATATATATATCGGTATTATACGTGATTCATATGGTATTGTGCTGCTCTAGGGAGGTGAGAGACGTATGGTGGAAGAAGCAGGGTGACAGGAGCACAGTATTTCAGGACAGCAGTGTACTAGTCTGTGGGTGGGAGGGTGTGCTCACACTCACACGCTCGCAACTGTATACTTATAGCCTTTACTGGCTATTAAAATGGGGGACACCCCCCAAAAAAAGACGTGGGGCCCCCTTATAATTAATAACCATCAAATATTATGCAGACAGCTGCGGGCTGACATTAATAGCCTAGGAAGGGGCCATGGATACTGTCCCCCCCCCCCCAGGCTAAAAACATCAGCTCTCAGCCGCCTTTTACATGCGCCTTTTCTGGCGCTTTGCCTGGCAATTTCCACTTACCCTGTAGCGGTAGCAAGTGGGGTTCATATTTGTGGGGTTAATGTCACCTCCATATTGTCCGGTGACATCAAGCCCACGGCTTAGTAATGGAGAGGCGTCTATAAGGCACCCATCCATTACTAATCCTATAGTTGTATTGTAAATAAAGACTCGGCCAGAATAAAGTCCTTTATTAATCTTTTTTAAACCATACCGAACGCATAATCCTCGACTCCCTCATCTCCCACAACAAAAATAATAAACCACATTGAGGAAAGAAACGCAGGGGGGAGAGGAGTGCATAGGAGAGGATTAGATACTGACTGCTGAGCCGTGTATCTAATCCTGGCCTGTGTGATACCGACAGCTGAGCCGTGTATCTAATCCTGTCCTGTGATACCGACTGCTGAGCCGTGTATCTAATCCTGTCCTGTGATACCGACTGCTGAGCCGTGTATCTAATCCTGTCCTGTGTGATACCGACTACTGAGCCGTGTATCTAATCCTGTCCTGTGTGATACCGACTACTGAGCCGTGTATCTAATCCTGTCCTGTGTGATACCGACTACTGAGCCGTGTATCTAATCCTGTCCTGTGTGATACCGACTGCTGAGCCGTGTATCTAATCCTGTCCTGTGTGATACCGACTGCTGAGCCGTGTATCTAATCCTGTCATGTGTGATACCGACTGCTGAGCCGTGTATCTAATCCTGTCCTATGTGATACCGACTGCTGAGCCGTGTATCTAATCCTGTCCTGTGTGATACTGACTGCTGAGGACACAGTACACGGGACAGGATTAGCTACCCAGGACAGAGGTAGCAGTGGTAGGTGTATATAGAGGCAGGTAGCAGTGGTATATAGAGGCAGATAGTGGTATACAGAGGCAGGCAGGCAGTGGTATACAGAGGCAGGCAGACAGGCAGTGGTATACAGAGGCAGGCAGGCAGGCAGTGGTATACAGAGGCAGGCAGGCAGTGGTATACAGAGGCACGCAGGCAGTGGTATACAGAGGCAGGCAGGCAGTGGTATACAGAGGCAGGCAGTGGTATACAGAGGCAGGCAGGCAGTGGTATACAGAGGCAGGCAGAGAGTGGTATACAGAGGCAGGCAGAGAGTGGTATACAGAGGCAGGCAGTGGTATACAGAGGCAGGCAGACAGTGGTATACAGAGGCAGGCAGTGGTATACAGAGGCAGGCAGACAGTGGTATACAGAGGCAGGCAGACAGTGGTATACAGAGGCAGGCAGACAGTGGTATACAGAGGCAGGCAGGTAGCAGTGGTATACAGAGGCAGGCAGGCAGTGGTATACAGAGGCAGGCAGGCAGTGGTATACAGAGGCAGGCAGACAGTGGTATACAGAGGCAGGCAGTGGTATACAGAGGCAGGCAGACAGTGGTATACAGAGGCAGGCAGGCAGGTAGCAGTGGTATACAGAGGCAGGCAGACAGTGGTATACAGAGGCAGGCAGTGGTATACAGAGGCAGGCAGACAGTGGTATACAGAGGCAGGCAGGCAGGTAGCAGTGGTATACAGAGGCAGGCAGGCAGTGGTATACAGAGGCAGGCAGGCAGTGGTATACAGAGGCAGGCAGTGGTATACAGAGGCAGGCAGGCAGTGCTAGGTGGCATATAGGGGCTTGTAGCAGTGGTAGATGCATAAGAAAATAAAAACGCTGTACTTACCTTCTTTCCTCTACCAGGAAGTGCTGAGTCATGTTCAGGGCAGAGCAGTGGGACGATCTCCCTGCTCTGCTCTGAACAGGTCGGCAGTGATTGCAGCCTGTAATGTAATACTAAGTACAGGCTGCAATCACAGCTCCTCGCTGCAGATATTTACCCTGGACCCTCGGCAGCAGCTTCTCCCAGCAGCAGCTTCTGCCATCGCACGCACTGAGCTGTGTGTGCGATGGCAGAGGGAAATAAACAAAATGGCCGCGATCTCCTCTCACAGCTGTGACGTGGCAGCTCAGTGGGCGTGGCCAAGTCACAGCTGAGAGGCAGGAGATGCGGTCGGAGCCCGACCGTTGGCTCCTATGTACATGGCTGCCGTGAGGTGTGCAAGTGTCGTGCCCAGACACTTACACCCACACTAATGAAAATGGCGGCCTCCAGTGGTGAATGTAAAAGTGAATAAATAAAAAAGTATGAAAGAGGTACATTTACTTTTGTATTAAAAATAATTGATTGTATAATCAATAATTATTAATACAAAAACTAAAATCACGGCACCCTCCCTTTAAAGACTCTACAATAGTTAACAACAAGGCTGCCATCAGGTCATTACTGCCCTTACTGGTGTATGGGGCCTAGTGAGCAGAAACAAAGAAGGGGTTCCAGACCCAGTCTTTTGCGTGTGCTCACCAGGCCCCAGGGTATAAAGGCCCCGTCTCACTAAGCGATTTACCAACGATCACGACCAGCGATACGACCTGGCCGTGATCGTTGGTAAGTCGCTGTGTGGTCGCTGGGGAGCTGTCACACAGACCGCTCTCTCCAGCGACCAACGATCAGGGGAACGACTTCGGCATCGTTGAAACTGTCTTCAACGATGCCGAAGTCCCCCTGCAGCACCCGGGTAACCAGGGTAAACATCGGGTTACTAAGCGCAGGGCCGCGCTTAGTAACCCGATGTTTACCCTGGTTACCAAAAAAAACAAACAGTACATACTCGCCTTTCGGTGTCCAGGTCCCTTGCCGTCTGCTTCCTGCTCTGACTGAGATCCGGCCGTACAGTGAGAAGTGAGAGCACAGCAGTGACGTCACCGCTGCGCTCTGCTCTCACTGTACGGCGGCTTAGTCAGAGCAGGAAGCAGACGGCAAGGGACCTGGACACCGAAAGGCGAGTATGTACTGTTTGGTTTTTTTTGTAACCAGGGTAAACATCGGGTTACTAAGCGCGGCCCTGCGCTTAGTAACCCGATGTTTACCCTGGTTACCAGTGAAGACATCGCTGGATCGGTGTCACACACACCGATTCAGCGATGTCAGCGGGGCCTCAACGACCAAAAAAAGGTCCAGGCCATTCCGACACGACCAGCGATCTCGCAGCAGGGGCCTGATCGCTGGTACGTGTCACACATAGCGAGATCGCTATGGAGGTCGCTGTTGCGTCACAAAACTTGTGACTCAGCAGCGATCTCGCTAGCGATCTCGCTATGTGAGACGGGGCCTTAAGTCCTGGCTGGAAGAAGTGATGAAAGTCTGCACTGGACGAAGAAGAAAAGCGAAGATGGACTTCAACTAGAGACGTCACTATGTAGTATATACAGAGCTCCTGTGTATAATGTCATTGGTGATCACTGTATTACCTGTACACTGACACTATATACAAAGCTCCTATGTATAATATCACTTGTGATCACATCATTAATTGTGCACTATACACTATAAACAGATCTCCTGTGTATAAGGTCACCGGTGAGCCCTGTATTACCTGTACACTATATACAGAGCTCCTGTGTATAATGCCAGTGGTGATCCTTGTACACTGACACTATATAAAGAGCTCCTGTGGGTAGTGTCACCAGTGATTACTGTATTACCTGTACACTATATACTATAGTCTGTATACTACGTACAGAGCTTCTGCATATAATAGCAATTATGGTAATACTACTATTGTGTTTCTTTTTATTAATGATCAGTATTGTAGTATTCGGTCACTACGTGGTGGTAATATGTGGTCTGGTCATGGTGTGGAGGTATTTGTCCCTTGTATGTGGCATTATTAGGTTACTATGTGGTGGTAACATGTAGTCTGGCCATGAGGTGACGATATTTGTCCCTTGTATGTGGTATTATTGATAATTTTAAAAAATATATGTAACTCATTCCCTTAAAGAAAAATATACCTAAAAAGAGTATTGGATATTTTAATAGGATAGGATAGGATAGTTTAATAGGTTAGAGTAGAGTAGGGCCTTGTCAAAAGAATCTACCTTGTCATGGTGACAGGCTTAAAAAAAGTTTTTGGCCAAAACAAAAGCTGATGGCTATGTATGTGATATAGTGTTTGATGGGAACTGTTAATGTGGTGAGGAAGTGGTGCAGAAGTGGAGTTTGTCCAAGACTGGGCAGTGGGACTGTGCAAGGTTTGAGGGGTGGAGGCGGAGCTAGGTTGGAGCCTGGGTGGAGTCTCAAGGGGGCCCAAAAATGTTGTCAGTATGGGCCCTGAAATTCCTGGTGGCAGCACTGGTTAACGATAATCATACTATTCATGGATCGTTTTGACCTACGGGAATCTGCTTCATCAGTGGGTACTCTTTTGACCCATACTTGGAAAAAAAAAAATTTTCTTGAGTGAGAAACAAGCATGTGGCACTCAACATAGGCACAATATTTCCCAATATTACATGGATCATAAAATGGCTAGATGTATATGACCCCATCTTGTCTACAGTTCTGGCCTCAGAACAAAAGAGTAATTATCATATGAAAGAGGGGATCTTTAAATCAAGAGTTAACCTTACCTCCATTGTCTGTTCTCTTCAGCGCCCCCTCTTTATGTGGACAAAGATCACATCTCTGGAAAGAAGAATGATAGAATGGTCAATTACACAAATGTTTTCAGTACTCTTCATCTATAGATAGTTGATTACATAATGCTGGGGCTGGCAGACACAGAATATAGGTTACCATAACGGATAGTCTATATTCTGCTAATACTTTCTGCAGGGTAAGGGGGCGAGAGATATCTGCGTTCTCTGCAGTGTTAGAAGCTTCTTATGAGATTTGCTACTACGCGATCTTTAAAAGGCACTAGCGTTGGTGCAGTCCGTTTAACGCATGCGTTGAATGGACTGCACTAACGCAATGTGAACCCAGCCTTAAAGAGGTTGTCCGCTACTTTTTCACTTATGACCTATCCTTAGGATAGGTCATCAAGGTCTAATTGGTTGGGGTACGACAGCCAGCATCCCCACCAATCAGCTGATATTGATGACCGGAAATACTCACTTGCTGCTGCTCCTTTTTCTGATAGTGGCCGAAGCTGGGTACTGCACATCCCCCTCCTATTCAAATCAATAGGAGGCAGATGTGTAGTACCCTGAGGCAGCCACTCACTATCAAAAGACAGAGCAGATCTGCAACTGAGAACTTCAATAGTAATTGGCTATTGTTACGCAAGGTTTATCAATGGTGATAAGGGGATAAGCAACTGCAAGACATCTGAAGAGTGGTTGAACAAGAGGATCAAGAGTTGCAGGATAGACAAGAGGCCATCATAAACATGAGAGTGGAAGGCTCGTCTTCCCAAACTATGCAGGTTCAGTCAACATTGTTAAAATATTTAAGTACGCTTGTAGAGTGAATTCACACCAGATTTACAGCAGATATTCATCGAAAGTTAATTGAATCTTTGCTTGAAGCTAAAACAACATCATTCAGATGAATCTGATTTTCAGTTACCTAAATTTCTGCAACAAAACTTGATGCGTGTGAGAATAAATGTGAGTTTCAGCCCACTAATTACCAAGACTGGGAATTCATATTCCAAATTAAAAATGAAAAGGAAACCTGAAAAACGCATAAAAAACTCACTGAAATGCAGAAAAAGAGCTTTCATAGATTTGTGCCAAAATGTTTGCCCCATTTTCATCTAATAAATGTAAAACATGATGGCCTCACCTACGTCAATGTAGCCATAGCCACCATTTTTAACTAATAGCAAATGTGGTGTAAAAGGCTAACTTATCTTTTCCGCATTGTGCGACTTTTTGGCCAAACTGTGACGTTTTTATGCCAATGGCCTAAACTGAATAATAAATGTGGTCACCTAGCTGGTGATGAAGATCGAGCACCTTCATGTTTGCCTTAGGATGGTGAGCTTAGCGCACATCTGTCTAACCTAAGATGCCTCCTTACGTTTCACTATTGGCTAGCAGGACCCATCCCTGATGCCACAACCATATACAGTATATATTACCGATGTGTGCAGTACGCTCAATAGGATTCATATTAAAGGTGACTTATCAGCAAATTCATGCTGCCCATGGTTTAGGCAGTGTCCGGCTACACAAGTGTAGAAGTGCATGCTTTACTCTTAATTTTACAGCATATCAGTGTAAACACGCTTTGAAAAGCCAGCCGGGGACAATGTCTCAGCAGACTAGTCCAAAGCTTCTCTGCGCCTCGCTCCAGTTGACATACAGGTCTCGCCCTATGTACAGACTTAGGAAGAGGCCTATCAGTTATGGGGAGTAGCACGGGAAGAAGCTGGCCAGGGACTACATCAGACAAGTCAGCCGAGACACACAGGGCCCAATTCATCAGGAACGCCATTGTTCACACCAGTCCTAATGAGGAGATATGCTAGAGTCAGACACTTCTGATACACAAAGAGGCATACGCCAAGGGGTCTACACCTCTGTGTGCACCTCACCACAACTCCTACTCCAGTCCCTGCTGGAGTAAGAATTGTCGGGCAGCAAATGCTACCACTCCTCATGAGTTTGATGAGCGGCAGTCACCATGCACACGTCTCTGCTCCATCCACTTTGTTGAAGCCGAGTAAAAATGTTGTCAGAACTCCAAAAGTCTAGCACAGGCTTGATTTGTGCCAAAATTATGTGACTTTTCAAAGCATGTTTATTCTGAACTAGATGGTTGCCCGATTCTAACGTATCGGGTATTCTAGAATATGTAGGTAGTATATAGCACAGGCTACGTACTATATTGCACAGTGACGTAGTATATAACACAACCGACGTAGTATATAACATAGCTATGTAGTATATAACAGAGCTACGTAGTATATAACAGAGCTACGTAGTATATAACAGAGCTACGTAGTATATAACACAGCGTACGTAGTATATAGCAGAGCTACGTAGTATATAACACAGCCACGTAGTATATAACAGCCACGTAGTGTATTGCACAGGCAAGTAGTATATTGGTCAGCCACGTAGCATATAGCAGAGCCACATAGTATATAACATAGCCACGTAGTGTATTGTAGAGCCTCGTAGTATATTGCACAGGAAAATAGTATATTGCACAGCCACGTAGTATATAACACAGTCACGTAGTGTATTGCACAGCTACGTAGTGTATTGCACAGCTATGTAGTATATTGCACAGCTATGTAGTATATTGGTCAGCGACGTAGTATATAGCAGAGCCACGTAGTATATAACATAGCCACGTAGTATATTGTAGAGGCACGTAGTATATTGCATAGCTACGTAGTATATTGCACAGCCACGTAGTATATAACAGAGCCACGTAGTATATTGCACAGTCGACGTAGTAAATAACAGAACCGACACAGCCACATAGTATATTGCACAGCTACGTAGTATATAACAGAGCACGTAGTATATTGCACAGCCACGTAGTATATTAGACAGTCACATTGTATATTGCACAGTCACGTTGTATATTGCCCAGCTACATAGTATATAGCACAGAGATGTAGTATATAACAGAGCCCACGCAGTATGGAACACAGCCCACGTAGTATATAGCAATGTGGGCACTATATGCGTGGTTAAAAAAGACTTAAATTAAAAAATAACCATATACTCACCTTCCGAAGGCCCCTTGAAGTCCTGGCGCCTGTGTGCGGTGCACGCGGCAGCTTCCGGTCCCAGGGTTGGTATGAGCGCAGGACCTGTGATAACGTCGCGGTCACATGACCGTGACGTTATGGCAGGTCCTTCTCGCATAGCATTCTTGGCACTGGAACCTGCCGCTTGCACTGCCGAGGACAGCGCGCGACGTCGGAAGTTGAGAATAACTTTTTTTTATTATCATTATTATTTGTAACATTAGATCTTTTTACTATTGATGCTGCATACGCAGCATCAATAGTAAAAAAGTTGGTCACACAGGGTTGATAGCTGCGTTAACGGAGTGCGTTACACCGCGGTATAACGCGGTCCGTTAACGCTGCCATTAACCCTGTGTGAGGGCTGACTGGAGGGAATTATGGAGCGGGCACTGACTGCGGGGAAGAAGGAACAGCCATTTTGCCGCAGGACTGTGCCCGTCGCTGATTGGTCGTGGCTGTTTTGCCGCGACCAATCAGCGACTTGGGATTTCCGCTACAGACAGACAGACAGAAAGACGGAAGTGACCCTTAGACAATTATATAGTAGATGCTGCAGCATATTTCAGAGCAAACATACTTTGCTAAAATCAGAGCGGGGTCCTGATTCATGCTGCATGTGCTTTGGGCAGCATGACTAATGACGGGTTCCCTTTAATAAAGATATGACCTTTGCTATACTAAACACCATGCATGAGAATTCTAGTAGTGGGTTACACATGGCGCATAACTGTCCTCACCTAACAATACATATTTGTTCAGAAGCAACTAGAAAGGGGAGCAGATAATCTCCAAAAACAGAAACCCCTTTATTGTAAACCGCAATGGGACAGATTACCAACCAGTTTTGTACATCAGTAAACAAAAATAATGTTCTACTTCTGGAAAATAACAAACTTGTTCATAATTAAAAAAAAAAAATAACAAAAGTGATTAAATGTGATCACCTGTTCCCTTGTTAAAGTCACAGGAGAAACGCGTTGGGTGCAGCACACGTGCTGCAGGGTTTGTATTTCACATAAAGCACTAGCTTAACATACAGAAAAGGGGACTGGGTTAGGAATCTGAGGACCAAGTTGAGGTCCCAGGGAGGCGTCAATTGCCTAATGGTGGGGCGCAACCTCTGAGTAGCTCGTATAAATCTGACCACCCACGGGTGAGATGCTAGGGGATAGTCAAAGAAAGAGCTAAGTACCGAGATCTGCACTTTCAAGGTACTTGGTCTAACACCCTTGTTGAACCCAGCCTGCAGGAAATTTAGGATTCTAGGTATGTCAGGAGTGTCTGCCGCAACCTCAGACCTGCCACCCTCCAGACAGAAATGCTTCCAGATCTTTTAAATAGATTGCCGATGTGACTGGCTTCCTGCTGGATTTAATAGTGGCTATCACTTGATCTGATAAGCCTCTTGCCTTCAGGATGTCCCCTTCAGGATCCATGCTGAGAGATGGAGTTTCTCTGGATTCGGGTGATAAACTGGACCCTGGTGGATTACATCCTCCCTGAGAGGAAGCTCTATTGGGTTCTCGATCGCCAAGTCCGCTAGCAGAGGGAACCAGCTCCTTCTTGGCCAGTATGGAACAATCAAGATAACCTGAGCTTGATCCTCCTTGATCTTTCGGAGAAAGGCTGGGATCAGTGCCAGAGGTGGAAACGCATATGAGAGGGGTTCCGTCCAGTCCTGGCTCAGGCCGTCTACCCCTTCCGGGAGGTCCAGTGGGTTCAGAGAGAAGAATCTTGAGACCTTCGAGTTTCTTCTGTTTGCAAACAGGTCTATACTGGGGGTTCCCCAACGAAGACATAAATCCTGGAAGATATCCTGGTTGAGTTCCCACTCTGTTGCGAATACCCGCCTTCTGCTCATATAGTCTGCTATGACGTTTTGAGAGCCCTCCAGGTGGATTGCAGAAATAGATAGGACCGAATTTTCCGCCCAGCGAAATATTCTTCCTGCTAGATCCTGGAGCAGATGGTGTCTTGAGCCCCCCTGATGTTTCAGGAAAGAGACCGTTGTCACATTGTCGGATAGTATCCTGACATGACAATTCGCAAGAGTGTATCGATTTCTTCTCAAGGCCTCCCACACCGCATACAGCTCCTTGAAGTTGGAGGAGCTGTGAATGACATCTGCTGGCCACCTTCCTTGTAGGATCTTGCCCTTTAGATGGGCTCCCCAGCCCCATGCACTGGCATCTGTAGTGACTACCACGTAGGGGGAAGTAGACCATAGTACTCCAACTCTTAGGTTCTCTGGCTGTGTCCACCAGAGGAGAGACCTTCGTACTGGATTTGTTAGCTTCAAAATACTGTCCAGTGAATACTGGCGACAATCCCATTTGGAGAGAATTAACCTCTGCAGAGGTCTTTTATGAGACTGTGCCCATCTGAGACATGGTATACAGGCCGTCATTAGACCTAGTATTCTCATAGCCATCCTTATTGAGGCTCTGTGCTCCAGTAGGAGCCTGATCTGGGTCTGGATTGCCTCCCAACTTGTTTTCGGGCAGTAGGGATATCCTGCTTCTGGAGTCTAAACACACTCCCAAGAAGGTCTTCCTGTGTTCCGGAGTCAGGTCGGACTTCTGCCAGTTTATGACCCATCCTAATTGTTCCATTACCGATACAGTCCGGATCCTGTGGGCTGATAGTGTCTCTGGCGATCTTGCTACAAGGAGCAAGTCGTCGAGATATGGAACTATTCTGATTCCCTGGTTTCTCAGGAAGGCGACGATCTCCGACACCAACTTTGTGAATATACGAGGTGCTGATGCAAGCCCGAAGGGAAGGCATTGAAACTGGTAGTGACAGGTCCGGGACGGCAGAGCTACAGCAAACCTCAGAAGCCTCTGAGATGAGGGGTGGACGGGGACCTGATAATAGGCACTCTTCAGGTTGAGAGTGCACATCACAGCGTCCTGGTCTATGAGGTGAATTGCTGATTGTATGGATTCCATACGGAACCTTTTGTACCTGACCCAGGCATTTAAAGGTTTCAGATTTATTATCGTGCGGGAGTCGCCGGATGGCTTTGTGATGGAGAATAGGGAAGAGTAGTGTCCCTGGCCTACTTCTAGTGGCGGGACCGGAATTATGACTTCTGAAGAGAGCATCTCTTGCAAGTCTAACAGCATGGCAGAGCCTTGCGTGACCATAGTAGGTGCGATGTATCTTTCTGGAGGAGGGGAATACAGCTCGATGCTGTATCCCTCCGCCACCGTCCGGAGGACCCACTGATTCTGAGCGATTTGGGCCCAACTCTCTGCAAAGTGGCGGAGCCTTCACCCGATATATGTGGCGTCATTGTGTTTTGGACTTAGAGGAGGAGCTGAAGAAGAAACTCTTGTTCTTATTGCCCTGGCTAGGGGAACCCCTATAAGATCCTCTATTGGATCTACCCCTTCTGAAATCGTACTGTCTCCTGAAGGGGAATCCCTTCTGAAAGGACTGAGACCACTTAGGTTTGTCCTCTGGAAAACCCTTCTTTTTATCAGAGGCAGACTCTAGAATAGTATCTAGAGACGGACCAAATACTCTTGACCCTGAAAAGGGGATTGAGCAGAGCTTGGTCTTAGGGTACCGTCACACATTGAAATTTTCATCGCTGCGACGGCACGATTCGTGACGTCGCAGCGTCGTATAATCATCGCTCCAGCGTCGTAGACTGTGGTCACACGTTGCAATCACGGCGCTGGAGCGATGCCGAAGTCCCCGGGTAACCAGGGTAAACATCGGGTAACTAAGCGCAGGGCCGCACTTAGTAACCCGATGTTTACCCTGGTTACCAGCGTAAACGTAAAAAAACAAACAGTACATACTCACCCGTCGTGTCCTTCAGGTCCCTTGCCGTCTGCTTCCTGCTCTGAGTGCAGTCGTACAGTGAGAGCAGAGCGCAGCACCGCTGCGCTCTGCTCTCACTTTCCGGCCGGCACTCAGAGCAGGAAGCAGACGGCAAGGGACCTGAAGGACACCGACGGGTGAGTATGTACGGTTTGTTTTTTTACGTTTACGCTTGTAACCAGGGTAAACATCGGGTTACTAAGCGCGGCCCTGCGCTTAGTTACCCGATGTTTACCCTGGTTACAGGCGAACACATCGCTGGATCGCTGTCACACACAACGATCCAGCGATGTCAGCGGGTGATCAAGCGACGAAAGAAAGTTCTAAACGATCTGCTACGACGTACGATTCTCAGCAGGGTGTCTGATCGCAGTAGCGTGTCAGACACAGCGATATCGTAACGATATCGCTAGAACGTCACGAATCGTAACGTCGTAGCGATGGAAATTTCAATGTGTGACGGTACCCTTAGAGGCATTATCTCCTGACCAGGATCTTAGACAAACCACCCTTCTAGCCGCGTTAGATAACGAGCCGCTTCTAGCTGAGAATCTAACTGACTCTGCTGTCATATCGGACAGAAAGGCCATGGCTGATTTCATAATAGGAAGGGAGCTCAATATGTCGGACCTCGGGGTTTTATTGGACAGGTGCTCTTCCAATTGCCCCATCCATAGGTACATACATCTGGCCACCGAAGTGGCTGCTATGTTAGTCTTAATTAGGGCCGCAGAAGATTCCCAGGCCCTTTTAAGAAGTATGTCAGCCTTTCTGTCCATGGGATCGTGCAAACTTGATGAGTCCTCAAAGGGTATGGCTGTCTTTTTGGCAACCTTTGCCACCGGAACGTCTATTTTGGGTATTTCTTCCCATAGCTTGACTTCCTCAGGCTCGAATGGTAAGCGAGCGTTAAAGTCACGAGACAGTACCAGCCGACGTTCAACCTCCTTCCACTCTTCCAGTATCATAGCTTTAATATGTTCACTAAAGGGAAAGACTGTCGACGTGACATAAGTCCCCCGAACATCAGATCCTGTCTGGATTGTGGCTTAGATGTCTCTTCTATCTGCATCGTGCTTCGCACTGCCTGCACAAGTTCATTCGTCTCCTCCGCCTGGAAGAGGTATTTTCTATGGTAGTCATGGCTCCCTGAGGGGAGCTCCCCCTCTTCTTCTGAGACTGAGTCCTCTGGGTCGGACCTGTCCTCAGAACTAAACTCCGGCTCTTTCAAGTCTCGCTCCCGTCTGGCTCTCTTGCGGCCAGGGATGGGGCTGGACTGCCCTGAAATACTGCACAAGGAAGCCTGAACTTCTTCCCGGATTACGGACCTCATCTCTGACAAAAGCGAAGCCTGTTCGTCCCTCATAACCTTAGATGTGCAAGATGCACACAAGGATTTGCCATGGGATTCCGGGAGCTTCACGTGGCATATAGGGCACCTGTTGGACTTTGCAGAGACCTTGCCGGGTTTCTTAGCTGGAGCGGGGGGGGAACAGCGGGGGTTCCCTTATCCTTAAATGACATAAGATAGGGAGTAGATATAGGATAGGCCTGCTTGGATGTGCAGTGAGGGAAGTCTGCGCTATGCGCACTTACCCCTTCCTCGCCTGGCATGTCTCCTTCCATGGCACCTTTACTGTAGGTAGAATAGTCCCCGTGGCTCCGGACACTTGGATAGGAGCGCCATTGCTGCTATGCGTTCCAGCGCTGGAGCGCACGCACTTCCCCGCTTTACGACGCCACCGGAAGTGACGTTACCGGATGCCGTGATACCGGAAGTGACGCGGTTCCCTCGGAGTTTCCGGAAGACGCCATGTAGGGCGAGACGCTGCTCTGAATGCCGCGACTCCCTGCCACATGGAACCGCGTCCGCAGCCGAGAGCCTCCCACTGGGAGGAGCGGCTGCCACCAGGAGCCTCGTCCCACTCCTGGTCTTTGGAGCAGAGGGACTCCCCGCCTGGAGAGTTTCTACCCTGAGCCACTTGACAAGGGGAAGGGTATTGGCAAGCCGCACAATCCCCCCGAGCTCCGGTAAGCCTGCGCAGCTTCTCTCGTGCGTCCCTCCTTGCAGGAACAGGAAAAACACTGAGGATTGGGGGTGGGACATGACCTTTTAAACTCTCGTGTGTTTCCTGTCCCAGCAAAGGGGAGGAGGACATCCTCCAGGGTGCTGTCAGGAGGGACGTCCTGGAAAAAAGTGATGTGTGAATGAGGCCTAAGACCTGGAGTTCACTGCACATGCTCTGTGTGCCACTTGTGGCTGGAAGCCCTGGCCTAGACTGAAGACTGGCCACAGATGAGACGCAACTAAGGCTACTTTCACACTAGCGTCGTGCACTGCACGTCGCCATGCGTCGTTTTGTAGAAAAAAAACGCATCCTGCAAAATTGCTTGCAGGATGTGTTTTTTCTCCATAGACTTGCATTAGCGACGCATTGCGACGGATTGGCACACGTCGCAACCGTCGTGCGACGGTTGCGTCATGTTGCGTCGGACCGTCGGCACAAAAAAACGTTATATGTAACGTTTTTTGGTGCGTCATGTCCGCCATTTCCGACCGTGCATGCGCGGCCGGAACTCCGCCCCTGCCTCCCCGGACATCAAAATGGGGAAGCGGATGCGTTGTAAAACTGCATCCGCTGCCACCATTGTGTTTTCTAATCACAGTCTGCGTCGATACGTCGCCACGTCGCATTGCGACGTGCGTCGTACGACGCTAGTGTGAAAGTAGCCTAAGGTGCGGAGGACCAGACAGTGGGCAGGAAGCAGATGGACAAAAAAGCAAGTATGAGTTGAGTATAAGAATTTTTTTTATCTGACTTATTATGCCCTGGGGTCTGCATAGAATGATGAGACATTTAGTTTGGGGGGGGACACAACTTTTCTGCGAATCAAAGTTCCTGGTAAAATCTGCGGGGATCAGGTGAACTTAAACTCTATCTGATCCGTTCATCTCTATCCATAATAGAGTCTGCCCTAGAGAGCAAGTTTTTCCTTCTGATCCCGAGGATGGGTAAAGGTTTCCTTTCAGTCTTCTCACTGTGGCTGATAGCTCCAAAAAGTAAAATTTAAATCAGATCATTGGGGATGAATGAAACATGGGAAGGCACAACGGTGTCGAGGCTGATCACCAGATAAGTACCATATGCAGTATAAATACTTGGATTTCAACAAAAATTGTTGTTTGCTTAATGGGCAGGCAAAAAGTGCTTGTTACTTGGGGGCTAAGTGTTCTGTAAAAATAACAAAAATTATACTTCCCTGCTGTCCCTCACCTGGATCCAGCACATTCCACTTTGTAGTCTGCACCATTACCGGAAGACAAGAATGCGCTGTACAAGACTGCTCTAGATTGTGATGGGCTGCAGTGGTCAGGAGACTTGCATGCTTTTTTAATGACACACAGTTCAAGTCACCTGACCACTTCAGCCTATCATAAGCTGCAGCGGTCAAGTGGCTGGTCGAACGATGATGCGACCACTTCCATTACCGAAGAACACCATGGAGCAGCCAGCCCTGGAATCAGGAAAGTGACAGCAAGCACATTCTGCCTAGACAACGCCTTTAATCCCTTACGGATGCTGCATCAATTTTCATTTTTGGGCTTTCATTGTTTCCCCTCTAGTTTTCAAATAGCCATAATTTTTTCATTTCTTTTTTTTATCTTACACGCACACACACACACACACACACACACACACACACACACTTCTCACAAGATTAGAATATCAGCAAAAAGTTAATTTATTTCAGTTCTTCAATACAAAAAGTGAAACTCATATCATATAGAGTCGCTACAAACAGAGTGATCTATTTCAAGTGTACATTTCTGTTAATGTTGATGATTATGGCTTATAGCCAACGAAAACCCAAAAGTCATTATCTCAGTATATTAGAATACTTTATAACACCAGCTTGAAAAAGGATTTTAAAATCCAAAATGTTGGCCTACTGAAATGTATGTTCAGTAAATGCACTCAATACTTGGTCGAGGCTCGTTTTGCATCAATTACTGCATCAATGCGGCGTGGCAAGGAGGAAATCAGCATGTGGCACTGCTGAGGTGTTATGGAAGCCCAGGTTGCTTTGATAACAGCCTTCAGCTCGTCTGCATTGTTGGGTCTGGTGTTTCATCTTCCTCTTGACAATACCCCATAGATTCTCTAAGGGTTAAGGTCAGGTGAGTTTGCTGGCCAATCAAGCACAGTGATACTATTGTTTTTAAACCAGGTATTGGTACTTTTGGCAGGGTGGACAGGTGCCAAGTCCTGCTGGAGAATTAAATTTCCATCTCTAAAAATCTTGTCGACAGAGGGAAGCATGAAGTGCTCGAAAATTTTGTGGTAGACAGTTGCGCTGACTTTGGTCTTGATAAAACACGGTGGACCTACACCAGCAGATGACATGGCTCCACAAACCATCACTGATTGTGAAAACTTCACACTAGACCTCAAGCAGCTTGGATTGTGAGCCTCTCCACTCTTCCTCCAGACTCTGGGACATTGATTTCCAAATGAAATGCAAAATTTACTTTCATCTGAAAACAACACCTTGGACCACTGAGCAACAGTCCAGTTCTTTTATTCCTTGGCCCAGGTAAGATGCATCTGGCATTGTCTATTGGTCATGAGTGGCTTGACACAAGAAATGCAGCACTTGTAGCTCATGTCCTGGATACGTCTGTGTGTGGTGGCTCCTAAAGCAATGACTACAGCAGCAGTCCACTCCTCATGAATCTCCCCAAAATTTTTGAATGGCCTTTTCTTAACAATCCTTTCAAAGCTGTGGTTATCCCAGTTGCTTGTGCACCTATTTCTTCCACTCAACTTTCCATTAATATGCTTGGATACAGCACTCTGTGGTCAAGCCAGCTTCTTTAGCAATGACCTTTTGTGGCTTACCCTCCTTGTGGAGTGTGTGTCAATGGCTGCCTTCTGGACATCTGTCAAGTCAGCAGTCTTCCCCATGATTGTGGAGCCTACTGAAACAGACTAAGGGATCTTTTTAAATGCTTAGAAAGCCTTTGCAGGTGTTTTTTGTTAATTATTCTAGTTTACTGAGATATTGACTTTTTGGGTTTTCATTGGCTGTAAGCCATTATCATCAACATTAACAGAAATAAACACTTGAAATAGATCACTCGGCAATTACCAAGACACACTCAAAAATGGAGTGGTTCTGCAGGTGGGGACCACAGACCACATCTCTGTACCAATGCTTTCTGGCTGATGTTTTGGTCACTATTGAATGTTGTTTGTGCTTTCACACTCGTGGCAGCATGAGATGGACTCTAAAACCCACACAAGTGGCTCATCCAGGATGGCACATCAATGCGAGCTGTGGCAAGAAAGTTTGCTGTCTGTCAGCGTAGTGTCCAGAGGCTGAAGGTGCTACCAGGAGACAGGCCAGTACACCAGGAGACGTGGAGAGGGACGTAGGAGGGCAACAACCCAGCAGCAGGACCGCTACCTCAGCCTTTGTGCAAGGAGGAGCACTGCCAGAGCCCTGCAAAATGACCTCCATGTGTCTGCACAAACGGTTAGAAACCGACTCCATGAGGATGGTTTGAGTGCCCAACAGATGGAGGTTGTGCTCACAGCCCAACACCGTGCAGGACGTTTGGCATTTGCCACAGAACACCAGGATTGGTAAATTTACCACTGGCACCCTGTGCTCTTAACAGATGAAAGCAGGTTCACACTGAGCACATGTGACAGATGTGACAGAGTCTGGAGACGCCGTGGAGAGCGATCTGCTGCCTGCAACATCCTTCAGCATGACCGGTTTGGCAGTGGGTCATGTCATGGTTCCCAATGGCAGGGGAACGTCAGGACACATAAATAACGGACGAGCTCTTGGGTGATGGAATCTCGAGCTGACCGTGAGCTAAACCTACCACACAACTAATAGTGGCCAGGGGGCGTGCCTAAGTTTTATCCCTAGACGTCTCTCGCCAGCCGGAGGACTAACTAACCCTAGTAGAGGAAAAAACAGACCTGGCTTACCTCTAGGGAAATTCCCCCGAAAAGGAGACAGAAGCCCCCCACATATATTGACGGTGAGTTCAGAGGAAAAGACATACGCAGTATGAAGGTAGGTTCAGCAAAGCGAGGTCCGCTTACTAGATAGTAGAAAGATACAAAAAGGAACTTCACGGTCAGCTGAAAACCCTTTTAAAATACCATCCTGAAATTACTTTAAGACTCATGTGTCAACTCATGACACCGGAGTGGTAATTTCAGCCCACAAGAGCTTCCAGCTACAGAGAATGATATAACTGTAAACTGGAACAAAAAATGCAAACAAACTTAGGACTAAGAGTCCAACTTAGCTGATCAGTAGTCTAGGAGCAGGAACATGCAACAGAAAGGCTCTGGTTACATTGATGGCCGGCAAGGCAATGACTGAAGAGCAGGAATAAATAGGAACTCCCCACTACTGATGAAAACAGGTGAACTGAGAAAGAAAACACACCCGAGTCACCAGTACCACTAGCCACCACCAGAAGGAGCCCAAAAGCAGATTCACAACAGTACCCCCCCCTCAAGGAGGGGGCACCGAACCCTCACAAGAACCACCAGGGAGATCCGGATGAGCCCTATGAAAGGCACGAACCAAATCAGAGGCGTGAACATCAGAAGCAGTTACCCAAGAATTATCTTCTTGACCATAACCCTTCCACTTAACCAGATATTGTAGTCTCCGTCTGGAAATACGGGAGTCCAAAATTTTCTCCACAACATACTCCAATTCACCCTCAACCAGCACAGGAGCAGGAGGCTCGGTAGAAGGAACAACCGGCACCTCATACCTCCGCAACAACGACCGATGGAAGACATTATGGATAGCGAAAGATGCCGGAAGGTCTAAACGAAAGGATACAGGGTTAAGAATCTCCAAAATCCTATAAGGACCGATGAACCGAGGCTTAAACTTAGGAGAAGAAACCCTCATAGGGACAAAACGGGAAGACAACCACACCAAGTCCCCAACACGAAGACGAGGACCAACACGACGACGGCGGTTGGCAAAATGCTGAGTCTTCTCCTGGGACAACTTCAAATTGTCCACCACCTGTCCCCAAATCCGATGCAACCTATCCACCATAGTATCCACTCCAGGACAATCCGAAGACTCCACCTGACCGGAAGAAAAACGAGGGTGAAACCCCGAATTGCAAAAGAAAGGAGAAACCAAAGTGGCAGAACTAGCCCGATTATTGAGGGCAAACTCTGCCAACGGCAAAAAGGCAACCCAGTCATCCTGATCCGCAGACACAAAACACCTCAAATAAGTCTCCAAGGTCTGATTAGTTCGCTCCGTCTGGCCATTAGTCTGAGGATGGAACGCAGACGAAAAAGACAAATCAATGCCCATCCTAGCACAGAATGCCCGCCAAAATCTAGACACGAACTGGGTCCCCCTGTCAGAAACGATATTTTCCGGAATACCATGCAAGCGAACCACATTTTGAAAAAACAGAGGAACCAATTCGGATGAGGAAGGCAACTTAGGCAAAGGTACCAAATGAACCATCTTTGAAAAACGGTCACACACCACCCAGATGACAGACATTTTCTGAGAAGCAGGGAGATCAGAAATAAAATCCATAGAGATGTGAGTCCAAGGCCTCTTCGGAATAGGCAAAGATAACAACAATCCGCTAGCCCGAGAACAACAAGGCTTGGCCCGAGCACAAACATCACAAGACTGCACAAAAACTCGTACGTCTCGAGACAGGGAAGGCCACCAGAAGGACCTAGCCACCAAATCCCTAGTACCAAAGATTCCAGGATGACCTGCCAACGCAGAAGAATGAACCTCCGAGATGACTCTACTGGTCCAATCATCAGGAACAAACAGTCTACCAGGCGGGCAACGATCAGGTCTATCCGCCTGAAACTCCTGCAAAGCCCGTCGCAGGTCTGGGGAAACAGCAGATAATATCACCCCATCCTTAAGGATACCTGTAGGTTCAGAATCAGAAAAAACAGCAAAACAAGGCAGAGATGCTTACCTGCCTAGGCCTCCAAACAAATGCACTATCAGGATGCAGTGGACCCATGTGGTCAAGATGAAAAAAACACAGGTGCAGCATAACCGATGAGGCAGCCACTCACGGCCTACCAAACTAATGGAGGGGGTGGCTGCTTGGCACATTGCTGCACATAAAAAACTTGTATGTGGCGCTGTTCACACAATGGAGATGCACAGCATCCAGGCAGGCCTAGTAGTGACACCCTTCTATTAGATCAGGCGGGCCTGCCCAGCGCTATCCAAATGCACCCCATGTGAACAGACACCACAGTTTACAAGAGAAAAATGGGCCCAACTGCACCCCGAAAAAAAGTGCAAAAAACACATAAAAAAATATTTTTATGTGAGGTATTAGTTGATATTTTGGCCAAAATAAAGAAGCTCATGACCCACGTCAAGGGTCCCCACGCTCATGAGTCCTAACTCTAAAATAGCTAAAAGCACAAAAAGAGGATTCAGAGATCCTCCAAAAATGAGAAAAAAACAGCAAAACAAGGCATTGTGTGAACAGCGCCACATACAAGTTTTTTATGTGCAGCAATGTGCCAAGCAGCCACCCCCTCCATTAGTTTGGTAGGCCGTGAGTGGCTGCCTCATCGGTTATGCTGCACCTGTGTTTTTTTCATCTTGACCACATGGGTCCACTGCATCCTGATAGTGCATTTGTTTGGAGGCCTAGGCAGGTAAGCATCTCTGCCTTGTTTTGCTGTTTTTTCTCATTTTTGGAGGATCTCTGAATCCTCTTTTTGTGCTTTTAGCTATTTTAGAGTTAGGTTCAGAATCACCAGGGGAATCAGGCTCAAAACTCCTAGAAAGGGCATCTGCCTTCACATTTTTAGAACCTGGTAGGTATGAGACCACAAAATTAAACCGAGAGAAAAACAACGACCAGCGCGCCTGTCTAGGATTCAGGCGCTTGGCAGACTCAAGATAAATCAGATTCTTGTGATCGGTCAATACCACCACCTGATGTCTAGCCCCCTCAAGCCAATGACGCCACTCCTCAAAAGCCCACTTCATAGCCAAAAGCTCCCGATTACCAATATCATAGTTTCGCTCGGCGGGCGAAAATTTTCGAGAAAAGAACGCACAAGGTCTCATCACGGAGCAGTCGGAACTTTTCTGCGACAAAACCGCCCCAGCTCCGATCTCGGAAGCGTCGACCTCAACCTGAAAAGGAAGAGCAACATCAGGCTGACGCAACACAGGGGCAGAAGAAAAGCGGCGCTTAAGCTCCCGAAAGGCCTCCACAGCAGCAGGGGACCAATCAGCAACATCAGCACCCTTTTTTGTCAAATCAGTCAAAGGTTTAGCAACATCCGAAAAACCAGTTATAAATCGACGATAAAAATTAAAAAAGCCCAAGAATTTCTGAAGGCTCTTAAGAGAAGTAGGTTGCGTCCAATCACAAATAGCCCGAACCTTGACAGGATCCATCTCAATGGAAGAAGGGGAAAAAATGTACCCCAAAAAAGAAATCTTTTGAACCCCAAAAATACACTTAGAACCCTTCACACACAAGGAATTAGCCCGCAAAACCTGAAAAACCCTCCTGACTTGTTGGACATGAGAGTCCCAGTCATCCGAAAAAATCAAAATATCATCCAGATACACAATCATAAATTTATCCAAATATTCACGGAAAATGTTATGCATAAAGGACTGAAAGACTGAAGGGGCATTTGAAAGACCAAAAGGCATTACTAAATACTCAAAATGGCCCTCGGGCGTATTAAATGCGGTTTTCCACTCATCCCCCTGCTTAATTCGCACCAAATTATACGCCCCACGAAGATCAATCTTAGAGAACCACTTAGCCCCCTCTATTCGAGCAAACAAATCAGTCAGCAGTGGCAAAGGATACTGATATTTGACTGTAATTTTATTCAAGAGTCGATAATCAATACACGGCCTCAAAGAGCCATCCTTTTTAGACACAAAGAAAAAACCGGCTCCTAAGGGAGATGAAGAAGGACGAATATGTCCCTTTTCCAGGGACTCCTTAATATACTCTCGCATAGCAACATGTTCAGGTACGGATAAATTAAACAAACGACCCTCTGGAAATTTACTGCCTGGAATCAGATCTATGGTACAATCGCAATCTCTGTGAGGAGGGAGTGAACCAAGCTTAGGCTCCTCAAAAACATCACGATAATCAGACAAAAATGCCGGAATCTCAGAGGGAATAGATGATGAAATGGAAACCAAAGGTACGTCCCCATGAGCCCCCTGACATCCCCAGCTTAACACAGACATTGCTTTCCAGTCAAGGACTGGATTATGAGATTGTAACCATGGCAATCCGAGCACCAAAACATCATGTAGATTGTACAACACAAGGAAGCGAATCACCTCCTGATGGTCTGGAGTCATACGCATAGTCACTTGTGTCCAGTATTGTGGTTTATTACTAGCCAATGGCGTAGAATCAATACCCTTCAGGGGTATAGGGACTTCCAGAGGCTCTAGATTAAACCCACAGCGCCTGGCAAAGGACCAATCCATAAGACTCAAAGCGGCGCCAGAGTCGACATAGGCGTCCGCGGTAATTGACGATAATGAACAAATCAAGGTCACAGATAGAATAAACTTAGACTGTAAAGTGCCAATTGAAACAGACTTATCAACCTTCTTTGTGCGTCTAGAGCATGCTGATATAACATGAGTTGAATCACCACAATAGAAGCACAACCCATTTTTTCGCCTAAAATTCTGCCGTTCGCTTCTGGACAGAATTCTATCACATTGCATATTCTCTGGCGCCTTCTCAGAAGACACCGCCAAATGGTGCACAGGTTTACGCTCCCGCAAACGCCGATCAATCTGAATAGCCATTGTCATGGACTCATTCAGACCTGTAGGCGCAGGGAACCCCACCATAACATCCTTAATGGCATCAGAGAGACCCTCTCTGAAATTCGCCGCCAAAGCGCACTCATTCCACTGAGTAAGCACAGACCATTTACGAAATTTTTGGCAGTATATTTCAGCTTCATCTTGCCCTTGAGACAGGGCCATCAAGGCTTTTTCAGCCTGAATCTCTAAATTAGGTTCCTCATAAAGCAACCCCAAAGCCAGAAAAAACGCATCCACATTGAGCAACGCAGGATCCCCTGGTGCCAATGCAAATGCCCAATCTTGAGGGTCACCTCGCAGCAAGGAAATTACAATCTTAACCTGCTGTGCGGGATCTCCAGCGGAGCGAGGTCTCAGAGAAAGAAATAATTTACAATTATATTTGAAATTCAAAAAACGAGATCTATTTCCGGAGAAAAATTCTGGTATAGGAATTCTAGGTTCAGATATAGGAGCATGTATAACAAAATCCTGTAAATCTTGAACTTTTGTGGCAAGATTATTCAAACCTGTAGCCAAACTCTGAGGATCCATTTTAAGCAGGTGAGATCAGAGCCATTCAAGGGTTAGAAGGAGAGGGAGACAAAGACTGCAATTAGAGCTGAAATGCAACTGATTCCACTATAGAGCAAGCACCAAGGGAGAAAAAAAAATAAAAATTGCAGACTTCTTTTTCTCTCCTTTCTTCTGCCAACAGTTTTAACACTTGGCCGGCCATACTGTCATGGTTCCCAATGGCAGGGGAACGTCAGGACACATAAATAACGGACGAGCTCTTGGGTGATGGAATCTCGAGCTGACCGTGAGCTAAACCTACCACACAACTAATAGTGGCCAGGGGGCGTGCCTAAGTTTTATCCCTAGACGTCTCTCGCCAGCCGGAGGACTAACTAACCCTAGTAGAGGAAAAAACAGACCTGGCTTACCTCTAGGGAAATTCCCCCGAAAAGGAGACAGAAGCCCCCCACATATATTGACGGTGAGTTCAGAGGAAAAGACATACGCAGTATGAAGGTAGGTTCAGCAAAGCGAGGTCCGCTTACTAGATAGTAGAAAGATACAAAAGGGAACTGCACGGTCAGCTGAAAACCCTTTTAAAATACCATCCTGAAATTACTTTAAGACTCATGTGTCAACTCATGACACTGGAGTGGTAATTTCAGCCCACAAGAGCTTCCAGCTACAGAGAATGATATAACTGTAAACTGGAACAAAAAATGCAAACAAACTTAGGACTAAGAGTCCAACTTAGCTGATCAGTAGTCTAGGAGCAGGAACATGCAACAGAAAGGCTCTGGTTACATTGATGGCCGGCAAGGCAATGACTGAAGAGCAGGAATAAATAGGAACTTAAAAGGAAAAGAATCCAGCTCAACGATGCAGTGAAAGATCCGTAGCTTTATTTCACTTCAAAATAGCGTGTGAGGACAAAACATCAGCACATTAAAACCAAGATCAACGCGTTTCCGGTGACTGAGCACCCTTAATCATGATCATGATTAAGGGTGCTCAGTCACCGGAAACGCGTTGATCTTGGTTTTAATGTGCTGATGTTTTGTCCTCACACGCTATTTTGAAGTGAAATAAAGCTACGGATCTTTCACTGCATCGTTGAGCTGGATTCTTTTCCTTTTATGTTTGCCTACGCCCTGACACAGCGGTTCCGTGCTCCGAGCCTCCGGGAATGTCGATATGGTGAGCTGGACTTTGTTTTTTCTTACTTCAATAAATAGGAACTCCCCACTACTGATGAAAACAGGTGAACTGAGAAAGAAAACACACCCGAGTCACCAGTACCACTAGCCACCACCAGAAGGAGCCCAAAAGCAGATTCACAACAGGGTCAGTAATGGTGTGGGGTGGCATTTCTTTGGAGGGCCGTACAGCCCTCCATGTGCTCACCAGAGGTAGCCTGACGGACATTAGGTACCGAGATGAGATCCTCAGACCCCTTGTGAGACCATATGCTGGTGAGGTTGGCCCTGGGTTCCTCCTAATGCAGGATAATGCCAGACCTCATGTGGCTGGAGTGTGTCAGCAGTTCCTGCAAGACTAAGGCATTGAAGCTATGGACTGGCCCGCCCGTTCCCCAGACCTGAATTGAACACATCTGGGATATCATGTCTCGCACCATCCACCAATGTCACGTTGCACCACAGACAGTCCAGGAGTTGGCGGATGCTTTAGTCCAGGTCTGGGAGGAGATCCCTCAGGAGACAATCTGCCGCCTCATCAGGAGCATGCCCAGGCGTTGTAAGGAGGTCATACAGGCACGTGGAGGCCACACACACTACTGAGCATCATTTCCTTGTCTTGAGGCATTTCCACTGAAGTTTGATCAGCCTGTAACTTCATTTTCCACTTTGATATTGAGCAACATTCCAACTCCAGACCTCCGTGGGATATTAGTTGTGATTTACGTTGATAATTTTTATTGTTCTCAACACATTCCACTATGTAATGAATAAAGATTTACAACTGGAATATTTCATTCAGTGATATCTAGGGTGGGGGATTTTTGTGTTCCCTTTATTTTTTTGAGCAAGATAGATTAGATAGATAGATAGACAGACAGACAGACAGATAGATAGATAGGAGTTTTTTAATATAACAATTCTGCCATTGTTTGGGGGTTTCATTTACTTTATTTTGACAGCATTAATTTTGCAGTAAAGTGAAATGAAAACGTGATTCTCCAGGTCAAGACAATTACAAAAATACCAAACATCTATAGTTTTTTTTATTTCAATAGTGTCTTTTTGTGTGGTGAGTTGAAGTTTTTATTTAACCCGTTTTGTTGGACATTTTTGTTATTGCTTCTTATTGCATATACAGATAAGACTTTCATAGATGCACTGGTGCCAATTATGAGGGTGTTTTTTTACATTTTGTAAATGTATTGAATTTTTAACTGGGCAAATCTAGCGGTGAATTGAATTTTTAGGTTTTTGTTTTTATACACTTTTATTTTATTTTTCACTTTATTTTTTAGTCCATGTAGGGGACTTGAACCTGCGAATGCTTACATTATAATTAGCAATACAACAGTATTGCTGTACATATTCACAGGAAAACTAACATTACAGGCAAGGGGCCTTCAGCAGGTCTCCAGCTGTCATAGGAAACCAACAGCTCCCTGCGACCGCATTGCTGGAGGACTGGTGGACGCCAAACAGACTGCAGCACTTAAAAACTGCTATACAACAGTATTTAAGAGGTCAATAGCAGTAATTGTCATTAGCTGGAATCTGTCAGTGATGCGGGCTCTGCTCCTGAGCCTCCATGATGTAACATTACATCATTCATGGAGCGATAAGAGGATAAGGCTATGCTTCAAACACAATGAATGTAATGTAAAAGTCAGGATCCCAAGATGAGTGCAATGTGCTCTAAAAGCCTACAATAATATAGTAGGGCATTAAAGGAACAGATTTACACTACTTGCTCACTTTACAAACCAGATCATTCTCATCACAAGCAGTGAAGAAATATAATCCCACGACAGCTCTGTCACCAGCTCCCAAGAACAGCAGGATTTGCAGGCACAGGATGCATCTGCTGACGGGAGAGGGAAACCATAATGGGCACATATATATCACTACTTACCACCCTGGCGGCTCTCTCCTGCGACTCACACTTCCGACAGAACCACGGACCTGTTGGCACCTGTACAATCCCATAGCATGCTGGAAGGAGAAGGAGAAACATTACAAGATTAAAAAGGGAAGACAAAATCAACACAAGGCCAATATGTACACCCACTACCAATCACTGGAAAGGGGCAAAGCAACATTAGCTCAGTCCGGCAGCACCAGACTCTCCTTGGTGATGTCAGGGGGCTTTATCATTTCTATATTGTCCATCACTACTCTACATTATTGGAATGTACACATGCAAATGGGAGCCAAATGGGGACAGCACTCCTGAACGTTAATTCTGGTGCTTGTTTGAGGGGGGTCTCAGTAAATGGACAAAACTCGATCAAAACTCCTGCATCTACGTCGTTTTTATTAGCCAAACATAGGAGAGGCATAATATAAAAAAGCCCTTCCCATCCAACTGGATGTGTTTAAAAACAATGTCCCTGTGCTGAGATAATCTTATAAATGTGCCCCTGCTGTGTACTGTGTAATGGCTGTGTCTGACCATGTAGAGTTGCTCCAGTTCATGGTCAGCACATACCACAGCTCCTGGACAGGGGCGGAAGCAAAAGAGTGTGCAGATATTACAGCAAATATTTATTCTTTGAGGTAATACTTTTTAAAAACAGGCAGGGAAATGCTTTACCTCACAAAAAGAATCAGCTGTGATCCCCAGCTGTAATGTCTGTATACTTTCTTTAGCCTCTGCAGCATTGGAGCACCGCAGTGATACTGAACCTGGCCGGAATGGAAGCTAACAGTGGGCTTCAAAGATCTGAGCAACTTCAAGGCTGTGTATAGACGCTCTACTGGAAAAAGTTTGTAAGCACTGCGCATGTTTGACCACCTCTAGTAGACTACAGCGGTGGCCGGTATCCCAGGCAACAAGCAATACATAAAAGTTAAGAATACCTCTGTTCTTGAGAGCAAAGAGGATTTTAATAACAAGTAAATTGCCAAAGTGCATTACAATTTTAACCTTTAATGAACCATGCATTAGACGGATTTCTTCTACACATAAATCACCCCCCCATAGAGGTGCATCTCCAAAACACAAACCATGCCTTGATCTACAAGTCAGAGTGCTCTGTACTATCACACAGCGCTGGCTTCCTGTATCGTGACAGCGACAGTCATATGGAAGCCACATCCGCTGTCGGGGACAACAAGTAACCACATAGGGCCGCGCACTGCAACCACACCACCCTCAGTGAGCGCTATACTGACATAACCAATGACGCTGTACATGTGCTCCTCCGGATATCACCTACACACCGGCACTATGGAAAGGAAGCCTGCAGATTTCATCCCCGAGATCTCTATACGCTCTGGAACATCTGAGGCCAAAGCTCGTCCTTCTCACACGTGTCAACACATCATATAAGCGATCACAAATCTGTACACAGCACCTTCTGCATAGTAATGAGCGCTAGCATAAATCTGTACACAGCACCATCTGCATAGTAATGAGCGCTAGCATAAATCTGTACACAGCACCTTCTGCATAGTAATGAGCGCTAGCATAAATCTGTACACAGCACCATCTGCATAGTAATGAGCGCTAGCATAAATCTGTACACAGCACCTTCTGCATAGTAATGAGTGCTAGCACAAATCTGTACACAGCACCTTCTGCATAGTAATGAGCGCTAGCATAAATCTGTACACAGCACCTTCTGCATAGTAATGAGCGCTAGCACAAATCTGTACACAGCACCTTCTGCATAGTAATGAGTGCTAGCACAAATCTGTACGCAGCACCTTCTGCATAGTAATGAGCGCTAGCACAAACCTGTACACAGCACCATCTGCATAGTAATGAGCGCTAGCACAAATCTGTACGCAGCACCATCTGCATAGTAATGAGCGCTAGCACAAATCTGTACGCAGCACCATCTGCACAGTAATGAGCGCTAGCACAAATCTGTACACAGCACCATCTGCACAGTAATGAGCGCTAGCACAAATCTGTACGCAGCACCATCTGCACAGTAATGAGCGCTAGCACAAATCTGTACGCAGCACCATCTGCACAGTAATGAGCGCTAGCACAAATCTGTACACAGCACCTTCTGCATAGTAATGAGCGCTAGCACAAACCTGTACACAGCACCATCTGCATAGTAATGACCGCTAGCACAAATCTGTACGCAGCACCATCTGCACAGTAATGAGCGCTAGCACAAATCTGTACACAGCACCTTCTGCATAGTAATGAGCGCTAGCACAAATCTGTACACAGCACCATCTGCACAGTAATGAGCGCTAGCACAAATCTGTACGCAGCACCATCTGCATAGTAATGAGCGCTAGCACAAATCTGTACGCAGCACCATCTGCACAGTAATGAGCGCTAGCACAAATCTGTACACAGCACCATCTGCACAGTAATGAGCGCTAGCACAAATCTGTACGCAGCACCATCTGCACAGTAATGAGCGCTAGCACAAATCTGTACACAGCACCATCTGCACAGTAATGAGCGCTAGCACAAATCTGTACGCAGCACCAACTGCACAGTAATGAGCGCTAGCACAAACCTGTACACAGCACCATCTGCATAGTAATGAGCGCTAGCACAAATCTGTACACAGCACCTTCTGCATAGTAATGACCGCTAGCACAAATCTGTACACAGCACCTTCTGCATAGTAATGAGCGCTAGCACAAATCTGTACACAGCACCATCTGCACAGTAATGAGCGCTAGCACAAATCTGTACACAGCACCTTCTGCATAGTAATGACCGCTAGCACAAATCTGTACACAGCACCTTCTGCATAGTAATGACCGCTAGCACAAATCTGTACACAGCACCTTCTGCATAGTAATGACCGCTAGCACAAATCTGTACACAGCACCTTCTGCATAGTAATGAGTGCTAGTACATATCTGTATACAGCACCATCTGCATAGTAATGAGTGCTAGTACATATCTGTACACAGCACCATCTGCATAGTAATGAGTGCTAGTACATATCTGTATACAGCACCATCTGCATAGTAATGAGTGCTAGTACATATCTGTATACAGCACCATCTGCATAGTAATGAGTGCTAGTACATATCTGTATACAGCACCTCTGCACAGTAATGAGTGCTAGTACATATCTGTATACAGCACCATCTGCATAGTAATGAGTGCTAGTACATATCTGTATACAGCACCTCTGCACAGTAATGAGTGCTAGTACATATCTGTATACAGCACCTCTGCACAGTAATGAGTGCTAGTACATATCTGTATACAGCACCATCTGCATAGTAATGAGTGCTAGTACATATCTGTATACAGCACCTCTGCACAGTAATGAGTGCTAGTACATATCTGTATACAGCACCATCTGCATAGTAATGAGTGCTAGCACATATCTGTATACAGCTCCTCTGCACAGTAATGAGTGCTAGCACATATCTGTATACAGCACCTCTGCATAGTAATGAGTGCTAGCACATATCTGTATACAGCTCCTCTGCACAGTAATGAGTGCTAGCACATATCTGTATACAGCACCTCTGCACAGTAATGAGTGCTAGTACATATCTGTATACAGCACCTCTGCACAGTAATGAGTGCTAGTACATATCTGTATACAGCACCATCTGCATAGTAATGAGTGCTAGTACATATCTGTATACAGCACCTCTGCACAGTAATGAGTGCTAGTACATATCTGTATACAGCACCATCTGCATAGTAATGAGTGCTAGCACATATCTGTATACAGCTCCTCTGCACAGTAATGAGTGCTAGCACATATCTGTATACAGCACCTCTGCATAGTAATGAGTGCTAGCACATATCTGTATACAGCTCCTCTGCACAGTAATGAGTGCTAGCACATATCTGTATACAGCACCTCTGCACAGTAATGAGTGCTAGTACATATCTGTATACAGCACCTCTGCACAGTAATGAGTGCTAGCACATATCTGTATACAGCTCCTCTGCACAGTAATGAGTGCTAGCACATATCTGTATACAGCACCTCTGCACAGTAATGAGTGCTAGTACATATCTGTATACAGCACCATCTGCATAGTAATGAGTGCTAGCACATATCTGTATACAGCTCCTCTGCACAGTAATGAGTGCTAGCACATATCTGTATACAGCACCTCTGCATAGTAATGAGTGCTAGCACATATCTGTATACAGCTCCTCTGCACAGTAATGAGTGCTAGCACATATCTGTATACAGCACCTCTGCACAGTAATGAGTGCTAGTACATATCTGTATACAGCACCTCTGCACAGTAATGAGTGCTAGTACATATCTGTATACAGCACCTTCTGCATAGTAATGACCGCTAGCACATATCTGTATACAGCACCATCTGCACAGTAATGAGTGCTAGCACATATCTGTATACAGCACCATCTGCATAGTAATGAGTGCTAGTACATATCTGTATACAGCACCATCTGCATAGTAATGAGTGCTAGTACATATCTGTATACAGCACCATCTGCATAGTAATGAGTGCTAGTACATATCTGTATACAGTGGGCAGCACGGTGGCACAGTGGATAGCACAGCAGCCTTGCAGTGCTGGGGTCCTGGGTTCAAGCCCCACTAAGGACAACATCTGCAAAGAGTTTGTATGTTCTCTCCGTGCTTGCGTGGGTTTCCTCCGGGCACTCCGGTTTCCTCCCACATTCCAAAGACATACTGATAGGGAATTTAGATTGTGAGCCCCAACGGGGACAGCAACGATAATGTGTGCAAACTGTAAAGCGCTGCGGAATATGTTAGCGCTATATAAAATAAAGATTACACACCTCTGCACAGTAATGAGTGCTAGCACTGGCTTAGATGACACCTAGGTAAATACAAGCTACTGACACCTCATTAGCATATATGTAAATAGCCCGTGCCCCATTATTAACCCTTACTACGTAGTGAGCTCCCACCACTGCCCATCTCCATACACCTGACTCGTTCACCCGAACAGTTGCCCCAAAGGTGTCTATCTACCGCCCCTTCTGTCAATACTTGCCCCTCCCCCAGGACGCGTTGCCCCACCTTGGTGCACCGCCACATTGCACCCGTGGCCGTCACAATAGACCAGTGGGTTCTCGGCCCAGCCCCTCTCATCCGAGCACACGCAACAGCCTCCAACCATCTCCTTCATCCTCCCATGGAGCCGCCGCCACTGCTCTCCCCGGGGCCGGGCGGCCGACCTGCCGGGGCCAGTGCGCATGCGCAACCTGCTCCGCTCACCCCGGGCGACGACCATAGTTCTAGGGACGTGACGCATGCGTACAGAAACTCAGTAGGTACACTAATATCGCGCAATGCGCATGCGTGTAGTAAGTTTTATTTTTTTTCCATCAAGTACAAAAGCGTCGGTAGTAGCCAAGGTTGTGTCTTATAAAGCGCATGCGCGATACGTGCATGTCGGTTCGTTGTGGCTAATGGTAAAGTGGTGTATCTGGGGGTTTAGGTCACGTGAGGGGATGAGCTGTTGTGCTGAGACAGGCGGGTGGGGACTGGGGACGAGTAGCTTTTGGGTAGGAGCTGCATTCTGCACTGCAGTGCACCCCTGACTGGTCATACGTGGGTCATGAAGCTTCCAAAACATTGGGGTCACCTTTGAAGAAGAGCGGAACGTTTGAGCAGTCTCCTGTAGCAACCAATTACATGACGCGTCTTATTTTCTTGTAAAATGAACACAAGCGCCAGGCAGATTAGATTGGGCTAGCTAGAAAACAATAGAATCTTACAGGGATGATCCATTTTAGGGAAAAAAAATGTTACTTGAATGTATTTGGAGCTAAAAATCATTTTTGCAATTGGATTTCCTTAAAAATGTTGCAGTTTGCCTTGTATAGCCTCAGTGTTGCACTTTCTGTTTTTTTGCCAACTTCTGATTTTATTTTCACCACTAAAATAATAAACTTTTCCCATGTTTGGTATTGCCGTAATCGTATTGATGAGAATCCTATTGCGTGGTAACTTTTACCACAAAATGTACACCGTGAAAACTATTCCCAAAAGCGAAATGTGAGAATTGTTTTTTTTTCACCATTTCACCTCATTTGGATTTTTTTCTTCCCCGTTTTCGAGTACACTATGTGTTAAAATGCATAGTGTCATTCAAAAGTGCAACTCGTCCCGCAAAAACAGCCCTCACATGTCTGTGTACGGAAAAATAAAAGAGGTATGGCTCTGGGAAGAGGGGGAGGAAAAACGGAAATTGGCTGCGGCATGTAGGGGTTAAAGCTTCTACATTTTAGGCTGCCGTCACACTATCAGTATCTGGTCAGTTTTTTACCTCAGTATTTGGAAGCCAAAACCAGGAGTGGAACAATCAGAGGAAAAGTATAATAGAAACATATGCACCACTTCTGCATTTATCACTCACTCCTGGTTTTGGCTTACAAATACTGAGGTAAAATACTGACCAAATACTGCTAGTGTGATGGCAGCCTAAAAAAGAGGTAACAAACCTAACTGGGAATGTAATGGTGCCTGCAGTGCTCTCCAGATCCAAATGTAATGGGAACCTGGCCTGTAGATCATGGCATCTGATCTGCCAGCAGCATAGTACAGAGCTGGACTAGATTAACATATAGGCTTGTGAGAAAAGATTCAGTATAACTTGTATTTTATTCATTGCAATCCCTGCCCTTTCTGTGCTAAGGAGTCCAGTGGGCGGTCCTTTTCAGTGATTGACAGACTCCTGTATGAGTATGCATGAGGACCGCCCATTGGACTACTAAGCATAAAAAGAGCAGTGATTGCAATGGATAAATTGCAGGTGCCCCCATATTCTAGTGTTTGCTAGATTACTCAGTGGTCACATCATAACTACCTGGCATAGATCCACTCTGACATCCCTTATACTAAATGGGCAGAAAAAAATACAAACTATAAAAGCAGTGCTGAGCATTGTAGTGTCATAGACCGAACATATTCAGTAGTATAGAATCTAAATCTATACATGCCAAAGATTTTACAACAGGTCTGTAAAAAAAAAATCTGATTTGTTTCTCTAGGATTTAAATTAAAAATGTACATCAGTGAGCAAGGATGTTTGTTAAAATTTGTATGTATTCTCATTAATTTTCTCAATAATTTTTTTAAATTTTTATTAAATGTATTCTCATTGATTTTCAGTCCATTAGATATTCTTCATGAGGGAACTCGGACACCGCAGTTAAGCCTCATTTAGACTTCCATGCATTATGGACATCTGAATGAGGCTTTATACTGAAATGACAGGATCCGTGTGCAGAGTGCAGAAGTTTCGAAAAAATAAACAAAAAAATGTAAAATATATACATAGAAAAATACATACATTTCCAATAACCCCCTTGTCTAAAAAAAAAAAAAAAATTATATAAACATACTTTAGTATTGCCGCAAAAAAGTAATCTTCCAGGGGTCACAACAGGTCAGACAGGCTACTTGTTCTCACCACTATATAAAATCAAGTGAAGTGAATTCTAGGATAAAGTTCAAGTTCCACAACGGGACAAAAAAAAAAAGAAAAAAAAAAGTAAAAATAAAATTAAAGTCACCCCATTCTCCCCCATTTAAAATATATTAAAAAAAGCAAAGTTGGTATCGACACATAAAAGTCTGGGCTTTCAAAATACACAATTAACCGTTGTGGTACATGCCATAAACAGAAAAATAGCATTACACTTGGTTTTTATGACAAATGTTAGCAGCTGCTCCCCTAGTGTTTAAAAGTTGAAAACATCAAAACTTTAAATAATATTTCATATTTTATACCAATAAAAAAGTAAATATTTATAAAAATTAAAACATTAATACATTTTTTCAATTGTTGAAAAATGTTTGTTTGAATGACACATTCTCTATAAATAGACTACGCACAGAATGACTGTTAGCAGGGCCGGCTCCAGGTTTTTGAGGGCCCCGGGCGAAAGAGTCTCAGTGGCCCCCCTCTTTAACACATACCATGATTCATGATCGCATATAACACAGCCATGTAGTATATAACAGCCCACGTAGTATATAACACAGCCACGTAGCATATAACACAGCCATGTAGTATATAACAGCCCACGTAGCATATAACACAGCCATGTAATATATAGCCCAGCCCACGTAGCATATAACAGCCCATATAGTATATAGCACAGCCACATATTATATAACACAGCCCACGTAGTATATCGAACAGCCATGTAGTATATAGCACAGCCCACGTAGCATATAACAGCCCATATAGTATAGCACAGCTACATATTATATAACACAGCCACGTAGCATATAGAACAGCCATGTAGTATATACCACAGCCATGTACTGTAGCATATAACAGCCCATATAGTATATAGCACAGCACATATTATATAACACAGCCCACGTAGTATGTAGAACAGCCATGTAGTATATAGCACAGCCCACGTAGCATATAACAGCCCATATAGTATATAGCACAGCCACATATTATATAACACAGCCCGCGTAGTATATACAGTAGAACAGCCATGTAGTATATAGCACAGCCCACGTAGCATATAACAGCCCCTATAGTATATAGCACACCAACATATTATATAACACAGCCACGTAGTATATAGAACAGCCATGTAGTATATAGCACAGCCCACGTAGCATATAACAGCCCATATAGTATATAGCACAGCCACATATTATATAACACAGCCCACGGAGCATATAACAGCCCACGTAGTATATAACACGGGCCACGTAGTATATAGAACAACCATGTAGTATACAGTACAGCCCCCCTCCCCCCAAGAATGGCCCAATAGTCCAGTACTCACTGTTATAGTTAAAAAAAAACACTCCTCACCTCTCAACGTGCCTGCGCTGCTCCCTGCTCCGGTCTCGGCGGCTGCCGCTGCACTGCCTGATACACAGCGAGTGCGCGATGACGTCATCGCGCACCCGCAGCGGTAGTGTCAGAGGCAGAGTGGGGAATGATGGGAGAGGGAGTGTCAGGTGACGCTCTCTCCTCCATCATTTGCTTTGATCTTTACCGGCAGACGCCGGTATAGTTCAATGCGGCAGCGGGGGAGTTGGCGCTTACAACAGGCAGGCCCCCCTGCCTCACAGGGGCCCCATAGCGGCTGCCTGATGTGGCGCTAGCTGGGGGCCCCTGGGGGAGCGGGGGCCCTAGGCACTGGCAGCTGCCTGCCCCTAACGCCGGCCCTGAATGGGCCCCCCTGTCTCGCCAGGGCCCCAGCACTTGCCCGGGCACGCCGGGTGCTGACGCCGGACCTGACTGTTAGGCTGGGGTCACACTTGAGAGTGCAATGTGAGAAACTCGGGCAAATCTCTCTCCTCAATACCAGGCACTGCCGCCGGCACTTGGGATGGGAGTGTGTGGCTGCATAGAAATGCATGTAGCTGCACGCTCCGGTCCCGAGTGCCAGCGGCAGTGCCGAGTGTTGATGTGAGAGACTCGCCCGAGATTCTCGCATTGCACTCACAAGTGTGACACCGGCCTTAAAACCAAGAACAGGTTCTCGGTGCACCCTTGGTGTGGCTAAACATTTAAAGGGACTCTGTCAGCACAGAATGACTGTTCAAAGCAAGTGCAGGTGCTCGGTGCATCATAGTGGGGTCAATCATTTAAGTGCACCTTCTCACCTGCTTGTTTTCCATCTAGCTCCACCCTTCTCTGGATCTATGAAGCCAGAGCTGTCAATCAAAGAATGGGGGGTGGAGACAGAAGGAAAACAAGCAGGTGTGAAGGTCCATTTAAATTATTGTCCCCCGCTGTGAAGCATCGAGAGGTGGGGCTTAGTTTGTACATTTAGTCTGTGCTGACAGAGTCCCTTTAACCCCTTAAGGACCGAGCCACTTTGTGGGTTAATGACCTGGCCTAAATTTTGAAATCTGACCAGCGTCTCTTTATGAGGTAATATCTCTGATTCTGAGATTTTTTTGTGGCATATTGTACTTCATGATAGTGGTTAATAAATAACATTTCCCACATGTCTACTTTACATCAGCACAATATTTGAAACTTATTTTTTTTTGTTAAGAAGTTAAGGGTAAAAAGTTGACCAGCGATTTCCAATTTTTCCAACAAAATTTACAAAACTATTTTTTTTAGGGACCACATTACATTTGAAGTCACTTTGAGGGGCCTGTATGACAAAAATACCCAAAAGTGACACCATGTTGAAAACTGCACCCCTCAAGGTTTTCAACACCACATTCAAGAAGTTTATTAACCCTTCAGGTGCTTCAATGGAACTGAAGCAATTTGGAAGGAAAAAATGGACATTTAACTTTTTATCGCAAACAATTTTTTTTTTTTATTTTCAAAAGGGGATAAGGAAAAAAATTAACCCAATATTTGTTGTGCAATTTCTCCTGAGTACGCCAATACCTCATATGTGGGGAAAAACCACTGTTTTGGCGCATGGCAGGGCTCTGAAGGTAAGGAGCAGCATTTGACTTTTTGAGCCCAAAATTGGCTGAAATCGAGAGCGGACGTCCTGTCGCATTTGGAGAGCCCCTGATGTGCCTAAACAGTGGGAAAAAAACCCAAAAGTGACCCAATTTTGGAAACCAGACCTCTCAAGGAACTTATCTAGATGTGTGTTGAGCATCTTGCACCCCCAGGTGCTTTAGGCTAGCTTCACACATCAGGTTTTTGCCGTCAGGCTGAATACGGCGACTTTAGAGAAAAACGGATCCGTTGCAAATTGTGAAAAACTGATGCAACGGATCCATTCTTTTGCCGGATCCGACTAGGTGATGAGAGAGAGAGAGAGACTCCAGAATGGAAAATGCAGCTATGGGGCATGCTTAATGTAAAAAAACGGAACCGGCCGCCGGACTCACTCATTTGACGAATCTGGCGCCATAGGCTTCCATTATAGCAAAAGCCGCATGGCGCCGTATTCGTCGCTGGCCGATTTTTAGAACGACACAAAAAACGTTCCTCTATGCGCTCTCTCCGGCCACCAGACCGACAATTTTTGACGGATCCGGCGAAAAACGGATGAAACGTGAGGCCATCCGGTGCAAATACAAGTCTATTAGAAAAAAAACGGATCTTGCTGCAAAAAAACCCAGATCTGTTTTTTTCAAAATTCGCCGGATTGTGCCTGACGGCAAAAACCTGATGTGTGAAAGTAGCCTTACAGAAGTTTATAACAGAGCTAAGAATATTTAAAAAATCTAAATTTTCCAACAAAAATTGTCTTTGAGACCCAATTTTTTTTTCAAGGGTAACAGGAGAAAATGGACCCCAAAATCTGTTGTGCAATTTCTCCTGAGTATGCCAATACCCCATCTGTGGGTGGAAACTACTTTTGAGGCACAATGCAAAGCTCAGAAAGGAAGAAGCGCCATATTGGAGATCAGATTTTGCTGGAATGCTTTGAGGGTGCCATGTCACATTAGCAGAGCCCCTGAGGTACCAGAACAGCAGAAACACCCCATAAGCAGGCTCGGACTGGACCACAGGGTGATGGGGCAATCTCGCGGTGGTCCCCTGTGTAGATCTGGGCCCCCAGCCCCACTGTATGGGCAGTACGTGGCATAATTCGCTTGATTCACTCTGTACAGAAAAAAGCAGCATCTCATCATTCATTAACCACGCTACCCAGTTTATCTATCTATATATATAATGGCGGCCTCGACCAATCAGCGACGGGCACAGCATGGCGACGATGATGTCATAAAGGTTGCCTCGACCAATCAGCGACGGGCACAGTATCGACGTAGATGTCATAATGGTTGCCATGGCGACGATGATGTCATAAAGGTTGCCTCGACCAATCACAGTCTGCCGCGAATTCTGGAATCATCATTGTCCATATACTACGGGGACATGCATATTCTAGAATACCCGATGCGTTAGAATCGGGCCACAATCTAGTTATTATATAGAGATATAGGTAAATTTGTGAACGAAGGTAGTATAATATTTGCATGCAGGTGACAAGTGGGTCCCCCCAAAGTCAATGTTACTGGTGGGCCCTTGTCACCCCAGTCCGATACTGGTTGTAGTGCTTGCACAAGTGCTGTGACTCATTCTAACCGCACTTGTGCTGATCTTTATGGGGTGTGAAGAGTCCCACTGATCTGATAATACTGGCCTATTCTAAAGGCCCCGTCTCACATAGCGATTTACCAACGATCACGACCAGCGATATGACCTGGCCGTGATCGTTGGTAAGTCGTTGTGTGGTCGCTGGGGAGCTGTCACACAGTCAGCTCTCTCCAGCGACCAACGATCAGGGGAACGACTTCGGCATCGTTGAAACTGTCTTCAACGATGCCGAAGTCCCCCTGCAGCACCCGGGTAACCAGGGTAAACATCGGGTTACTATGCGCAGGGCCGCGCTTAGTAACCCGATGTTTACCCTGGTTACCAGCATAAATGTAAAAAATAACAAACAGTACATACTCGCCTTCTGATGTCCGTCAGGTCCCTTGCCGTCTGCTTCCTGCTCTGACTGAGCCGCCGTACAGTGAGAGCAGAGCGCAGCGGTGACGTCACTGCTGTGCTGTGCTCTCACTTTCCGGCCGGCAGTCAGTCAGAGCAGGAAGCAGACGGCAAGGGACCTGACGGACATCAGAAGGCGAGTATGTACGGTTTGTTATTTTTTACATTTACGCTGGTAACCAGGGTAAACATCGGGTTACTAAGCGCGGCCCTGCGCTTAGTAACCCGATGTTTACCCTGGTTACCAGTGAAGACATCGCTGGATCGGTGTCACACACACCGATTCAGCGCTGTCAGCGGGACCTCAACGACCAAAAAAAGGTCCAGGCCATTCCGACACGACCAGCGATCTCACAGCAGGGGCCTGATCGCTGGTACGTGTCACACATAGCGAGATCGCTACTGAGGTTGCTGTTGCGTCACAAAACTTGTGACTCAGCAGCGATCTCGCTAGCGATCTCGCTATGTGAGACGGGGCCTTAAGGATCAATAATCTAAACCTCAAGGAACTGAGTGAGAAATTACTGCTGGCAGATTACTGCTAATTATTCTGTAAAATTATGAATACAGCTGTTGGCTATTAACAGCCTGTAATCGATGATGAGTATAAGATAAAGAAATATTAGATCATTTTCACTCATCCAATATTCTCATAATGTTCTATCCATTATAAACAAGTACTCATTATAGTCTATGGGCATGCTCACATGTCCAGCTTTTTTATAGATAAATTGACGCTATCCGTGTGGCATCATAATGCTGTCCACTTTTCACTGTCAAATAGGTAGAAGTTGGAAAATGTTGATCTTTTTCAATCCTTTCAGTCAAAAACCCCACTTATGGTAAAAATGTAGATCGTGACCAAAAAAAATGACAAAAATCGTTTAAAAATCATTGACCAAAATGTATCCATATAAGGGGATAGATATGATTTCTCATTGCATTTCTTGAAGAGAAACAAATCTTATGAGCCCAGTTTCCTACATGAACCAGACACCTAAATAAACTCTAGAAGAAAAGCTATAATAGCTGACGGCATCACAAAATGTGTCAACTGAAGGAAACTACATTTTAAAAGCGCACTCCTCTTAATATATTACAATCATCATATTATACGGCACTGTGTACTTACAATTGCTCATTTTTCCCTTCTACCCTTCATTTTTCCCAGTTTATTATTTTCTTTTCTATTAGGTCTATGACATCACGTGAGTAAAAACATACTAGCTGAATCCTTCTAAGCTCTATGTAGAAACAGGAAGCCTCTCTTCCCTGCATGAGTCATTAGTAGAACTACAATTCTACATCATGTGATATAGAGCTAACGGAAAAGAGAAGAATTAGCTGGGTAGAAAAGCAAAATGAGCAATTGTAAGTACACAGTGATATACAATATGATTGCAATATACTGTATTAAGAGGAAAAAAAACTTTAAAAAAGTTTCCTGAATAAATGAGATTCCATGCTGTCAACATAGCATTTTTTGGTGCCATCAGGACACTGTGTAGGTCTGTTACTGTTTTACAAATTACATTTCTTGCATCAATGAAGTAACTCCGATTGGTGCTTTATGTACCTGATTTAAATGCATTGAGTAATTCAATTCCCCTGTGTTACACCCTTCCCAATTTGCTGTCCAGGAAGGAGGCGCTGATGCCTCTTGCCCACAACCTGCAGTTGCGCAGACACAACAGTCAGCAACCACGTCCAGTCCAGTGTCCAGATGTCCCTTGTCAGCATATATGTCTGTTCACAAATTGTTAGTTAGATAGGGCATATATATTTGTTAGCACTTTACATTGTCCGGTGCTGGACAAAGAGCATTGCTGGCTTTTAGAGGCTCCTAAAGGAGACTTGGGTCTCTTTATTAAACTGTCACTTCCCTTAAATTTTCTAAATTTTGATTTAAAAAAAAATGATGATGAGGTATTGGCCAGTTTCTGTACATTTTAAGCAGCTCTAAGAGTCTGGGTTAGCCACTAGAGGGGTGCATTATAGCACACTGAGATTAGAGATAGGAACTCAGGAACAGTAACAGTTAACTTAGGAGGGGACAACTGTGGGTAAGACAGGAGGATTTCCTGGTTTTAGGTCAGTTAGGCTAGAGAGCCCAGGCAGGTCAGCTGGGCTGGGGCCCCAAGCTAAGCAGTGGGCCACGTAATGTTAAGTGTGAAGCCCAGTCGTCCAGGACAGCAGAAGTGAGAGCAGCAGAACAGCAGAAGTGAGAGCAGCAGAAACAGCAAAAGTGAGAGCAGAGGTGATAGCAGAAGTCACCGCAGAACAGAAACGCAGGTCGCTCCAAAATGTGGCAGCTTCTACTTGGGCAGATGCCCTTATGTCTGGTGCGAAACAGACAAGGGAATCCTGAAAGTGGCGAAGCTGAACAGGGAGGACGCTGCAGTACCGGTCAAGACGGGACAAACTGGGTACAACCAAAAGGATATAGGGAAGAGCACAGGGTAAGCGAAGGATGTGAACTGTGCAGAACTCTGTGTTGATGCTGTAACTGATGTGGACGTGCTGCGATTGGAAATAAGCAAACTTCTACGTTTTAAGTTGGAATTGGACTCTGTCTCTTTATGTGAAGAAGTGTCCCTGCATCTAAGGGAGGCCTCTGAGAACCAGGCAAGTGAGACAGTGGGACTGTATATATGTGATGCGGGTGGTCAGGGCACACTAAAGCAGACACCTATGTGGGCCATGACTACGGCCCTGGTTGCCGCTCACAGTAAAGCGCTTATTCATATCCGTGGATTGTCAGTTACTGCAGGGTAAAACAGCCGCCCGGCGGCAAGAGTAAGACATGTTCTCTGTAACCACACTGACCACCAGGATCACGGACAAAGGACACCCCTCTATTCCTTAGTATTCTTCAAGCTACCATATCAAAATGTTTTGTTTTGGGGGGTTTTGTGCACTTTTTTCTTAGCTGGACAATCTCATAATTTAGACCACAAATTCTCTCCCATTGGCAGCAGACTTGTCTCTCATCTCCCAATCAGTGAAATTACCCTCTAAGGCTATGTTTCTACTATGAGAATTTGGTGAGATTTTGGGGCTGTAGATTTCCTGCGGAATTTCATTCTTCAACTTGTGTTTCTTCGTTGCCTTTTCAGTGTTTTTTACATGTTTTTATTGCATTTTTTTCAGTTTCGCTCTTGCTTCTTTTTGAATATAATTTTTTAATTAAAATTACTTTGTTTTGTAAACTTCCTGTTTGCTGTGAGCTTTGATAATGCTTTATTGATAATGTTATGTGTGCATGTGGATTACATCCATTTTTTTGCTGCTGAAATGTAATAAAAACCCATGTGAATTTTTTATATGTGAATATTCGGCATCTCATTAAAGTGTATGGGAAAATCCCGCAAACAAAACACATATAATTCGCAAAATTTCAAAAATTCAACACACCTCAATTTTTGTAGTATTAAAAAATGTAAACATGTCCAAGAACGGTAAAGGATCCATCTTCCAGAATATAATTTTTTTATTTAATCCATTAAAAAAGTGAAAAAATGTACAAACCTTGCAATAGGTTGAAGTGAACACTTTCTATAAGAACTAACGCGTTTCAAACGTTACAACGTTCTTAGTTCTGGTTCGAAATGCGTCAGTTTTTTCGAAGGGTAGTCAGAAAGTGAAATATCTGTTTCCCTGTACTTTACACACTGTCCCCTGCTCCAGGGCTGATTCTCTGGTGCCACCCATGGTATGTGTTATTGTCTGCAGCGCTGACTTCACATCGACAGCGCTGCAGACAATTAGTGAGCTCAGCAGCTTATGATGTCAACTCAAGCAGAGTCACTGAGCTAAGTTACTGACTGCAGCGCTGTCATCGATGTAGTTATGAAGTCAGTAAGGATTTACAGCACTTTTACATGGCGATATTTTGCATCAGTATTTGTTAACAGACTCCAGGAGTGGATCCAAAACACAGAAGAGGTGAAAGTCATTCAGTTATTATTTTTCTCAGTGTTTGCTCCTGTCTGTTTTTTTTAGCTGACAAATACTGATGTAAAATACTGGTCAAAATACTCACTGTGTGAATGAGGCGAGGAAGCTGCTTGTAATCCTGCTGTATTATAAGTCCTTATTCCAATGATGAGTGCACACTTGCTTGTCTTCTCTGCTCCATGATATTCAGCAGAGCAGGAGCAACGCCTGGGGCAAATCTGTGGCCGGCAGATGTCCAGCCCTATGACACAATGACGTGATGAACCCCGACTCCCAAACAAAATGAATCACACAGACGCACATAAAATAAATACACGAAGCATTGTAGTTTGGTGTCAAACGTTCTCAATTTTATTTACATTCACATGGCACCAAAAATGGCACAACCCCCGACTCACGAAGAGTCACCCTCCAGCACTAAGGAGAGGAAAAAACCCCTGTGGTGGAAACCTCTAGGAAACCATGGCTGAAGGATCACCCTTCTCTTGGGCTTAGAGAGTTTGTGACGATATATGACAGAAGTAACAAGTTTTAACATTTGTACATTTTACCAGATTTACAGAGAACGACATAACAAATATGTACTATAAATGTGATAAACTGGATGTGGGAGAGATCTGTCTGCGATATCGGTCACCACATTGGTTCTTAGACCCAATTTAGTTGATCTGATTGCCCAGATGGATGAACCATTTCTTCCTTACAGATCCAGGTCCACCTCTCATAAATTTAGACTTTTGGTTACAGGGATTGTTCATAATGGATAACCCCTAATAGGAGAAATACCCCTCCCCCCTTCTCCCATCCCAATTTATCACCCATTAAAGTAATAGGTGCTTCCATGAACTCCCAAAGGAGAGCAGCTCTTTGTAGAGGGTAACAGAAGGGGATACTGTGCTGGGGACCCCCCTCGGTTACCTTCCCATGTCCTGGGGGTGTCTAAAGCAGACAAACCCTTTCCCTGCTAGAACCTCCAAATTTCACCAAGGTCGGCACATTACGTGGGGTGGTCAAGCTCAACGTCCTCAGGTGCATCAGTAATGGCGCTGATCGTGGCAGCGCGGCCTTCTATTATGGAATCTTCTTTATCACACTTGTTTATGACCTCATAACAGTTGTCATGGTTACTGCAGGGGCTATTACTGATGCAGGACCCAAGTATTAACCCTTTCATCATTGGTAATTCACTTCATTATAGAGGCAAATAACTGCACTTGTTACCAAGCAGGCGCCTATCATTATGACTTCCCTTAGGCACCATAAGAAATACAGATTAAACATGCAAGTGTTTCAGGAGTGTTCTGCACTTTTTAAATCCAGAGATTGGATTTATAGCTAGCACTTTACACAGAAAAAAATAAGGGGAAATTACTTGTAAAATAATATTATAGGGAATTACATTTCAAGCATTTTCCTAATATACAGTTCACATAATTACATAGGCTGAAAAAAGACCTAGGGCCATCAAGTTCAACCTATCTTCAAAGTTATATATTTTATATTGCTAGATTATTTATAACTCACAATGTCATGTTTTGTTAAAAAAGCATCCAGACCTTTTTTAAATGTTGCGATAGTAACTGCCATTACTAGCTCTTGTGGTCGGCATTCCAGTCTGATTGCTCTTACTGTAAAGAACCCTTTCCTATTTAGCTGCCATAATTGTCTTTCCTTCACGTGGCCATAAGTGATGTCTTTTTACAAACTACACCTCTCAATTCATTCATCTAAGGGTGCAGTGATCATATTGACACCACAGCTGTGTCACAGAAAGTTATACTGTTGGGCAGTGAAGAAAAAAAAATTAAACTTCTTCCACTAAAATGTTGTTTTAGCCCCAAATTTTTAATTTTTATGAGGGCTAATAGGAAAAAACGGACCTTTCAGGTTGTTATGCAATTTCTCCTGCGTGCGCCAATACCCTGCATGTAATCAGGAACTACTTTTGAGGCACAATGCAAAGCACCAAAGGGAAGGAGTACCATATTAATGTGCAGATTTTACTATTATGGTTTGAGTGTGCCATGACCCACTGAGAGAGTCACTAAGGTGCCAGAACATCAGAATCCGCTATAAGTGATCCCGTTTTACAAACTAAACCTCTCAATTCATCTAGGGGTGCAGTGATCATATTGACACCGCAGGTGTGTCACAGAATTTTATACCATTGGGCAGTGAAGAAAAAATAATTACATTTTTACCACAAAAAATTTGTTTTAGCGCCAGATTTTACATTTTCACATTGGAAAATGGGTAAAAATGGCACTAAAACTTGTCCCACAAACTCTGTTGAATGTAGAAATATCCCACATGTGGCTGTACAGTACTTCTTAGCCATACAGCAAGATTCTTGAGTGACAGAGAGCTATTTGCCTCCTGGAACGCAGATTTTTCTATAATAGTTTGCGGACTTCATATACACAGCCCCTAAGTGCTACAGAGCATAATTCCTCCTCAAGTGACCTAATTTTTGAAATTATACCCCTGCCAAACATGGACGCTAAAGGTGGTTTATGCACACTGGAGTTTAGAAGGGAGGTAGGCATTTGGACTTGGGAACGCAAAATTTGCTAAATTTCTTTTGGGGGCGAGAAGCCATTTTGCTTTTCCAGAGCCATTGTACTACCAGTAATGTGGAAGCCCCCTACATTTCTATTAACAGATGACGGACCTGAGTGGGGACTTGCTCTTTTTATGGATAGAGTTGAAGCTTTTTTTGGGAACATTTTGCAAAATGTTGGGGATCACATTTATCCTGCGCCCTATGCTGAGCACTTACATCGGGGTTTCCATCTAAATCTCTGAGTGACGTGATTCAGATGAAACCCCCGAGGGATCCATTCACTATAATGAAGCAGCATAGATTATCTGGACTCCATCTGGCCTCTGTCAGCAGAGTCCTTCTATTCAAAAGTATACAAAACTATGCATGTCTAAAAAGATGGACACCGCCGGATCACAGGCTATACGGCGTCCACAGTGCCTCCATCTGCCTCATAGGGAATCTTCCATTGGGGGTTCCATCTGAATCACATATTTCAGAGATTTACACGGAAACCCCAGTTTAAGTGCTCAGAGGATAAATGTGAGCCGAGCCTTACTCGAATAAACAAATGAACAGCAGGTGAAAAATTGGTTTTATTTATTTTTTACGTCATTCCTCATGCGGTATAAGTGGTTAGGCGCCTTTATTCTTCGGGTTGGTGAGATTACAGCGATACCAGATTTATATACTTTTTTTTATGTTTGGCTGCTGTCACACACTAAGACTCTTTTTTTATTGCAAAAACTATTATTTGTATCCCCATATTTTGAGAGCTATAATTGTTCTATATTTTGGAAGACAGAGTCATGTGATGGCTTGTTTTTTGCATCATGAGTTAACATTTTTATTGGTACCATTCTCAGTCACATCACTTTTTTATCGCTTTCTATTCCGATTTTTGTGGAAGCAGAATTAACAAAAACCAGCAATTCAGGAATTGTTTGTTTTTGTTTCCGTTCTGCAGGTAGTATAATTAATAGGGCACTTTTATTCTTTGGGTCAGTATGATTACAGTGATACCACATTTATGTCGTTTTTTTATGTTTCGGCGTTTTTTTCACAATAAAAACTTTTATAGAAATAATAATTATTTTTGCATTGCTTTATTCTTGAGAGCTATAACTTTTTTATTTTTCTGCCAATGGAGCTGTATGGTGGCTTGTTTTTTTCAGGACAAGATTATGTTTTCAGCGATAACATTTTAATTTACAGTTGTCTTTTTGATCGCGTTTTATTACACTTTTTTCCAGCGGTATGATGATAAACCATAGTTTGCTTTTTTTTTTATTATAGCGTTTACTCAGGGCCGGCCCGAACGTATAGGCGAACTAGGCGGCCGCCTAGGGTGCCGACCCTAAGGGGGCGCCAGAGAAAAAATTATAAAAAATATTTTCAAAAGGCAAAAGGTGTATGGAGCAGAGCTGAATGTGTATGAGGTATACGGAGCGGAGCCGTGTGTGTACGAGGTGTATGGAGCGGAGCGCGTGTGTACGGAGTGCAGCCGCGTGTGTAGGAGTAGCTATGTGTGGCCATTATACGGTACGAAGTATCATGTGCGGCCAATATACAGTATGGAGCATCATGTGTGGTCATTATACAGTATGGAGCATCATGTGGCCATTATACAGTATGGAGCATCATGTGTGGCCATTATACAGTATGGAGCATCATGTGTGGCCATTATACAGTATGGAGCATCATGTGTGGCCATTATACAGTATGGAGCACTGTATGGCCATATTTTTTTGTTTATAATTATTCTTTATGAAACAGTGTGATGAGCAGTGCTAAATGGGTGTGGTTTGGACGTGGATATGGGTGTGGCTAGTTATGAATGGGTGTGGTCAGAGGTGTGGCCTAAAATTTGCCTCTTTCCCATCTTCAAAAGTTGTGAGGTATGTTAAAAGTAGTAGGGGCGCAACAAAATAGTTTCGCCTAGGGCGCCGTAATCTCTCGGGCCGGCCCTGCGTTTACTGAAGGGGATAACTATTTCTATGGATAGGTTTGCTCCAGACTCAGCTATACCAAACATGTACTAATTTAATTTCTTTCACAAAAAATGTGTATTTCTTAGTGTAATATTTTTATTATTATTATAATTGTTATTATTATAGTGCTTTGGAACAAATTATTAATTTGTAATTTTTTTTTACATTTTTTTTTTTTTTTACATTTTTACTTCGTCCCTTTATAGGATTTTAACTTTTTTTAGTTTAAAAAGGCATAGGGAGCTCCCGTCCCTCTCTTGTCTCCTGAATTTTGCGATCGTGCTTGATCACATTTAGGGGGTTAAGAGCCAGGGGCTGTGCTGACACCATTCCTGGATGTTAGTGCAGATGCTCGGCCACTAGCAGAGCTGAGCTGCTGCACTGATCGGGCAGGAGGTGCTGATATTTCAGCATCTCCTGCGTGGTCATGCTGTGATCGATCAGTCAGATTGACTGACTGATCACAGCGATCTGGGTGAGGGGACCGAAGGCATGGGTCCCTGCGCCTCTTCCCGTGCCTCTCAGCTGTCGCTGACAGCTGTCAGCACTGAACTGTCACTTTGTGTGTACGTCATCTGATATCAAGGGATGGTCAACAGGCCTCCATGCATGTTAGATTGTCAGCCAATCTCCATTTTTCTTTTGAAATGCTCTGGTGTTTCAGAGGAAATGTGCTTTGAGCACGGGAACCACAATGAGACAACTAATCAACGAGGCGGACCTCCTCCCAGGGCCAGCGTTAGGGTCAGGCAGGCCAGGCAGCTGCCTAGGGCCCCAATCCCCCAGGGGCCCCCACATAGCGGCACACCACGCAGCCGCTATGGGGCCCCTGTGTGGCAGGGGGGCACGCCTGCCGCCAGTGCCGACTCCCCCGCCACCGCATTGAACTATACCGGCGTCTGCCGGTACAGTTCAAAGCAATTATGGAGGAGAGAGTGTCAGCTGAGGCTCCCTCTCCCATCATTCCCCGCTCTGCCTCTGACACTGCGGGTGTGCGATTGCGCGCACTCAACTGTGTGCCAGGCAATGCAGCCGTTGAGACAAGAGCAGGGAGCAGTGCGGGCACAAGGAGAGGTGAGGAGTGTGTGGTTTTTTTTTTACTATAACAGTGAGTACTGGACTGTGGGGCCATTCTCAGGGGAGGGGGAGATGTGGGCTGTGCTATATACTATGCGGGCTGTGCTATATACTATGCGGGCAGTGTTATATACTACTAGATTGTGGCCCGATTCTAACGCATCGGGTATTCTAGAATATGCATGTCCCCGTAGTATATGGACAATGATGATTCCGACTGTGCCCGTCGCTGATTGGTCGAGGCAACCTTTTTGACATCATCGTCGCCATGGCAACCATTATGACATCTACGTCAATACTGTGCCCGTCGCTGATTGGTCAAGGCCTGGCAGCCTCGACCAATCAGAGACGCGGGATTTCCATTATGACATCATCGTCGCCATGCTGTGCCCGTCGCTGATTGGTCGAGGCCTGGCGGCCTCGACCAATCAGAGACGCGGGATTTCTACGTCGATACTGTGCCCGTCGCTGATTGGTCGAGGACCAGGCGGCCTCGACCAATCAGCGAATGAATGAACGGGACAGACAGAAAAACCCTTAGACAATTATATATATAGATGCGGGCTGTGCTATATACTATGCGGGCTGTGTTATATACTATGGGGCTGTGTTATATACTATGCGGGCTGTGCTATACTGTATACTCTGCGGGCTGTGCCATATACTATACGGGCTGTGTTATATATTATGCAGGCTGTTATATACTATGCGGGCTGTGCTATATACTATGCGGGCTGTGTTATATACTATGCAGGCTATGTTATATACTATGCGGGCTGTTACATACTATGCGGGCTGTGCTATATACTATGCGGGCTGTGCTATATACTATGCGGGCTGTTATTTACTTTGCGGGCTGTGCTATATACTATGTGGGCTGTGTTATATACTATGTGGGCTGTGGTATATACTATTGGGGGGTATACTATATTCTATGGGGGAGGCTGTGTTATATACTATTGGGGGTATATTATATTCTATAGGGGAGGCTGTGTTATATACTATGGGGGGTACATTATATTCTATGGGGGAGGCTGTGTTATATACTATGGGGGTACATTATATTCTATGGGGAGGCTGTGTTATATACTATGGGGGTACATTATATTCTATGGGGGAGGCTGTGTTATATTCTATGGGGGTACATTATATTCTATGGGGAGGCTGTGTTATATACTATTGGGGGCTGCATTATATTCTATGGGGGCTACATTATATACTATGGGGAGGTGGGCTGAATTATATTCTATGGGGGAGCTACATTATATTCTATGGGGGGCTGTATTAGATTTTATGAGGGAGGATTGCATCATACTCTTTGATGGGGCTACATTATATTCTATGGGGAGGTGGGCTGTATTATATTCTATTCGGGCTACATTACATTCTATGGGGGGCTGTATTATATTCTATGAGGAGTGATTGCATCATACTCTATGAGGGGGCTACATTATACTATATGGGGGCTGCTTTATATTCTATGGGGGGTTACATTATACTCTGTGGGGTGGTTGCGTTATACTCTGTGGAGTGGCTGCATTATGCTCTATGGGGTGGCTGCATTATATTACCGTATATGTGGGATGCATTATACTGTATTGAGGACTATGGGAAATACATTATACTATATGAAGAACTATGGGTTGCACTATACTATAGGAAGTGAATTGTACTACATGGATGACTATGGTGGTGCATTATACTATATGGAGCACTATGAGGAGTGTATTATACTATGTGGAGGACTGAGCAGTGTATTTTAATATATGGAGTACTATAGGGAGTGTATTATACTATATGAAGGACTATGGTGAGTGTATTATACTATATGAAGGACTATGGGGAGTGTATTATACTATATGGAGGTCTATGGGGAGTATATTTTACTATACAGAGGACTATGGGGCACATTATAGTATATGGAGGACTATGGGTTGTGCATCTTACAATATGGAGGACTGAGGTGCACATTATAATATATGGAGGACTATGGGTGTATTATACTAAACAAGCAAAATGCTGCATATGCATTGAGTGATTGGATTGTTTATGCTGGAACAAAAATCATTGTTCACAGCAGCACATCGCAGGTGCAAACTGTAGTTGTGCTGCTGATAACATGATACTGTATGGTGATCTGATAGTGATCTATTAGTGATCATTCTGTTCCCATCATTCTTTTTCAGATGGTGGAAAGAGGCCGGGAAACAAGCGTTGAACAATTTCAATATTGTCGATCACACTCATTTAGCGGCCTGAACTCAGCGCATGTAAATACAACCGAAATGCTTCTGTGTGATTTGCACCTCGTTAGCATTTGAGGCCCCATTTTAAACTTTGCCTAGAACCAGCCTTGCCTCCACCGGTTTCTTTCCGCCCAACTCTGCATGAATAATAGATCCCTACGCGTGTATAGGGAGAGATCTGTCAATCATGCAGAGCTGAGAAGTCAGTGGCTGCTCACCTTGATGACTCGTCAAATGATGACAGTATGTTTTCCCTGAAAAGTACTTCAGTGTGAAACGGGTATCTCTAATCATGAGTCCTGTCCCTGATACTTGGGGCACCTGGTTTCAGGCAGCATGAATCACAATGTTATGTGCAAACAGAGTTTTTTGACAAGCTCAAAAATGATGAGTTTTCTAGTATAAAACCTTGTCAGGAACCCTCCTTGTTTTTTTGTAGGAGTTAGTTTCCTGCACTGGTTTTGAAGAATTTTTCTACAGTTTTTTTGGAGAGTTTTTCCAAAATCATTTTTTGCAGTCTATCTGATTAGACAGTGACTAGTTTGGAGTCGATTTTAGCAGTACCTACTTCCAAGACATGACATGCACCTTCTTTTCTTCCACTAGGTGTTTTTCAAATCTGGAAGCAGAAAAGAGCTCAATAGATTGAACATTTGAACAGCAAAGTGTTTTTGCAATAGAATTTGATAGGAAAAGTCTTTTCTAAGTTTTTTTTACAGTGATTATTCAAGTGTCATGTGGAGCAGACCAGCTCCTAAATCCTCCTCGCCCTCAGTGTGCACATTTCCTTAGAGGCGTTATTCTCTACTGGACAACCTCAACTTAATGAAGACTCCAATTAAAATCAGTATATATTTACCTCTTGCAGTGGCGCCGTTCCATCGATGTAGGTGCCGCTGTTCCTGGAGAGTGATGTGACTTGTGTCACGTGGTGCCTTTAGCCAATGAGTGGCTACCCTTTCATGCCGCTCATCAATATTCAGACAGGACGGCCGTTCACTCTGACAAAATAGTATCGGCTGCAGCTGATGAGCGACTGCTTGTTGGCTGCAATATGCAAGTCACACAAGTCAGGTCACTCTCTGAGAACATCAACATCGCTGAAATGGCGCCACCACAAAAGGTGAATATTCATTGTTTTTATTAAAATTGGAGTCTTGATTAAGCAGAGGTTGGTCAGTAGTGGACAACCCCTTTAAATGCCTTGCATTTTAACATAAGGAGCATGATGATCATATGATTCTGATTTCCTATTGGAGGAAGAGGCCAATTGTAAAAGTATGAAGAAATAAAGGGAGCACCAAGCCATGATCAGTGACAATTTCTTGCCAGAAGAATGTTTTTGATGCTGGTTTCACACACTTGGGAGTAGATTTATTAAAGGGAACCTAATCCTGCAAAACTGCTGATAGATAATAGATAGATAGATAGATAGATAGATAGATAGATAGATAGATAGAAGACCTGCTTAAACATGTCTGTGTGCAGTCTTTTTGGTGCAGCAGGACGTTTGATTCTGTCGCTTGCCGTTCCCACAAGTGCTTTGGAGGTGGTCCCTAACTTTGATGTATCTCTGGCTTTTGTAGTGAGCGCTTCACAACGTATCAGACTGTATTCCTAAATATATATTAATAAATATATATAATAAATAAATATATTGCACACGTTCCATAAGGATAATTCTGTTTAATTGATTTGCTGCCCTGTAAGCATAGCCTTCACCGTTTGCAGTTCGCTTGTAGCTAATCTATGGGAAGATGTGGCGCACAGATGCAAATGGTTTTTAATATAGTCATACACAGTTGTATCAGATACTATTGACATAAGGAGAATATTGTGGCAGATTATGTGTAAACAGACAACACTGCATTTGTGCTGTTTTATTGGAGACAATTGGCCATATAAAGATGCACTGGTCTGTGTACGCTTTGTCTTCTCTATGACCCCCCTGTGACTGAGAGCGCATCACACAGAGAAGTAGGAAAACCATCTGGAAGCCATAAGATGCTTCTGAGCTGCACAGATAAAATGTTTACAGATGTGTTCATGGCATGAGGCTTCTACAAAAAACAGCACTTCCCTGTTTAGCAGGGGGAGACTGGTGTGATTGTGATATTGTGCCAGTATGGATAATAACAGGTACTATTCATGTATTTGCAGCAGTCCTCTTGTCACCTAATTTAGATGCCCCCCGTTTAATTGTATTGTGCTGTGGAATACATTGACACTACAGAACTAAAACTATATTATTATTAGTTTATGGTACTGCAAAGAATAGAGTGTGAGTGTGTTTGAAAAGCCGGCAGATCCATTTTATACAGACCAGTAATTCCCTAAGGCCGGCGTCACACTGGCGTTTTAAACGGCCGAGTGCAATGCGATAAAAAATCGCATTGCACTCGGACCAATGTTCAGCTATGGGGCAGCTCCCACCAGCCGACTTTTTGTCGGCCGTTTTCCTTGGTCCGAGACAATCGCAGCATGCTGCGATTGTCTCAGACCGAGGAAAACTCTCGGCTCACTCGCACCCATATAAGCCTATGGGTGCGAGTGAGACAGCGCACACCACTCGGATATCATCCGAGTGCTGTGCGTTATAAGCGGACCCCAGCAATGAAGGAGATGGAGAAATTCATTTCTCCGCCTCCTCCGCAGCCGTGCTCCGATCCTCCCTGTGCGAGAGAATCGGAGCACAGACGCATGACACTCGGCTCCTGCTCTCCTGCGAGCAGGAGCCGAGTGTCATTAGCATATCGCATCCGATAATCTCGCATCGGATGCAATATGCCAGTGTGACGCCGGCCTAAAGCAGTGGATTCCAAATTATTTGATGGACCCTAAGGCTACGTTCCCACAATTAGATTTTGGAGAGTTTTTTTTGTTGCAGATTTTCTGCACCATTTAGGCACCCATTAGGCAAAATAGGTTACTTAAATTTTTTCAAAAACACACAGAATAAAAAAATGAACATAGCCTAAAGTGGCCTTACCCCTTCACTAGCAGTCAGCAGAACACTTGTTCACCCTGCGGATATTCCTCCAACCCCCCTTACACATGTTCGATTTGGCCACTACTGGCTTCCCACCTTTGAGAACACAAGAATCGGGCATTGAATTTCAATATGTCCGATCACTTTTTCCCCCAATATCACCTGTTGGAGAAAAGTTGGGAGGCCCTCACACATAAGAGCTTGACCATGATAAGAAGTCAGCTGGTCTCCAATAATGTTGTTTTAATGTTTATAAAAAAAATTATTTATATATACAGTGCCTACAAGTAGTATTCAACCCCCTGCAGATTTAGCAGGTTTAATAAGATGAAAATAAGTTAGAGCCTTCAAACTTCAAACAAGAGCAGGATTTATTAACAGATGCATAAATCTTACAAACCAAAAAGTTTTGTTGCTCAGTTAAATTTTTATAAATTTTAAACATAAAAGTGTGGGTCAATTATTATTCAACCCCTAGGTTTAATATTTTGTGGAATAACCTTTGTTTGCAATTACAGCTAATAATCGTCTTTTATAAGACCTGATCAGGCCGGCACAGGTCTCTGGAGTTATCTTGGCCCACTCCTCCATGCAGATCTTCTCCAAGTTATCTAGGTTCTTTGGGTGTCTCATGTGGACTTTAATCTTGAGCTCCTTCCACAAGTTTTCAATTGGGTTAAGGTCAGGAGACTGACTAGGCCACTGCAACACCTTGATTTTTTGCCTCTTGAACCAGGCCTTGGTTTTCTTGGCTGTGTGCTTTGGGTCGTTGTCTTGTTGGAAGATGAAATGACGACCCATCTTAAGCTCCTTTATGGAGGAGCGGAGGTTCTTGGCTAAAATCTCCAGGTAGGCCGTGCTATCCATCTTCCCATGGATGCGGACCAGATGGCCAGGCCCCTTGGCTGAGAAACAGCCCCACAGCATGATGCTGCCACCACCATGCTTGACTGTAGGGATGGTATTCTTGGGGTCGTATGCAGTGCCATCCAGTCTCCAAACGTCACGTGTGTGGTTGGCACCAAAGATCTCGATCTTGGTCTCATCAGACCAGAGAACCTTGAACCAGTCAGTCTCAGAGTCCTCCAAGTGATCATGAGCAAACTGTAAACGAGCCTTGACATGACGCTTTGAAAGTAAAGGTACCTTACGGGCTCGTCTGGAACGGAGACCATTGCGGTGGAGTACGTTACTTATGGTATTGACTGAAACCAATGTCCCCACTGCCATGAGATCTTCCCGGAGCTCCTTCCTTGTTGTCCTTGGGTTAGCCTTGACTCTTCGGACAAGCCTGGCCTCGGCACGGGAGGAAACTTTCAAAGGCTGTCCAGGCCGTGGAAGGCTAACAGTAGTTCCATAAGCCTTCCACTTCCGGATGATGCTCCCAACAGTGGAGAAAGGTAGGCCCAACTCCTTGGAAAGGGTTTTGTACCCCTTGCCAGCCTTTTGACCCTCCACGATCTTGTCTCTGATGGCCTTGGAATGCTCCTTTGTCTTCCCCATGTTGACCATGTATGAGTGCTGTTCACAAGTTTGGGGAGGGTCTTAAATAGTCAGAAAAGGCTGGAAAAAGAGATAATTAATCCAAACACGTGAAGCTCATTGTTCTTTGAGCCTGAACTACTTCTTAAAACTTTAGGGGAACCAAACAGAATTCTGGTGGGTTGAGGGGTTGAATAATAAATGACCCTCTGAAAAGACTTTTCCCAATTAAAAAAAAAAATAAACAAAGAAATAACATTCTTTTTTGCTGCAGTGCATTTCACACTTCCAGGCTGATCTACAGTCCAAATGTCACAATGCCAAGTTAATTCCAAATGTGTAAACCTGCTAAATCTGCAGGGGGTTGAATACTACTTGTAGGCACTGTATATATATATATATATATATATATATATATATATATATACACCGTGTTTTCGGGTGTATAAGACGACTGGGCGTATAAGACAACCCCAACTTTTCCATATAAAATATGGAGTTTGGATTATACTCGCCGTATAAGACGGGGGTCATCTTATATGCCGGGTGTGGTCTTATACGGCGTGTGCGGTCCGGATGGTTCCCAGTGACCGCAAAGTCATCTCCGGTCCTTCGCGCAATGCATCCTTGGGAACGGAGGCCGCCGCTTGCACCGCTGAGAGCCGGGTGCCGTCGGAAGGTAAGTATAGCCATATTTTTTATTTTTATTCTTTTTTTTACATGAATATGGATCCCAGGGCCTGAAGGAGAATCTCCTCTCCTCCAGACCCTGGGAACCATCCAGGACCGCTCCCTGTACACGCCGTACCCGGCGTATAAGATGACCCCCGACTTTTGAGAAGATTTTCAGGGGTTAAAAAGTCATCTTATACGCCGGAAAATACGGTATATATATATATATATATATATATATATATACACTAGCTGAAGATCCTGGTGTTGAACAGGCATAGTAACTACCGTATTTTTCGGACTATAAGACGCACCGGACCATAAGGCGCACCCCAAATTTGGGGTGAAAATTGCAGAAAAACAGATTTTTTATAAGATGGGGGTCCGTCTTATTGTCTGAATTTACAGTATCTTACCTGAGGGCTGGCGGTGGCAGAGCAGGGTCACAGGAGGCATGGTGTCGGCAGAAGTGGGGTGATGCGGTACGGCGTGCACCTGAGCAGGGTCCCTTCCTGCTTAGGTGGGCGACGCCACGGCCTGGTGTCCATGGGAGGGTTGCAGCAGTGGTTACCGGCAGAGGTGCTGAGATGAGGAGGTGCTGGGATGAGGAGGTGCTGGGATGAGTTGGCGCAGTGAGAGGTATGGCGTCAGAGGGGTCCCTTTCCCCGGTGAGGTGATGCAGCAGACCGGTAAGCAGCAGAGCCGGGTGAATCCTGTTGTTAGCGGTGGTGTCGGCCATCTTCCGGAGGCCGCGCATGCGCAGAAGGAGCGCTCTGCTTCCCGGGGCTTCAGGAAAATGGCCGTGGGAGGCCGCGCGTGCGCAGATGGAGATCGCGGCGGCCATTTTCCTGAAGCCAAGAACTTCAGGAAAATGGCCGCCGCGATCCCCATCTGCGCACGCGCGGCATCCCGCGGCCATTTTCCTGAAGCCCCGGGAAGCAGAGCGCTCCTTCTGCGCACGCGCGGCCTCCGGAAGATGGCCGCCACCACCGCTAACAACAGGATTCACCCGGCTCTGCTGCTTACCGGGCTGCTGCATCACCTCACCGGGGAAAGGGACCCCGCTCACTGCGCCTCCTCATCCCCGCACGTCTGCCGCCACACCTCTGCCGCCACACCTCTGCCACCGCACCTCTGCCGCCACGGTAAGCCTGCATTGCGACTATTAGACGCACCCCCCATTTCCCCCCCCCCTTTTTTTGGGGGGGGAAAAGTGCGTCTTGTAGTCTGAAAAATACGGTAACTGTGGTTAGCTATAACAAATTATAATGATTATATTGCACATAAAAGCATTTCATATCATATATTCAACATTACAAACTTTTCTCCTTTAGATCTCGTTCACACGTTATTTGGTCTGCATTTGTAAGGTAAAACTTGGAGTAAAGCAATAAGAGGAAAAGTATATTACAAACATGTCACCACTTCTGTATTTTTCTCCCACTCGTGGTTTTGGCTTACAAATACTGATGTAAAATACTGACCAATTACTGAACATGTGAATGTGGCCTTATACACAGCCTCCACCTGCAGCGCCTCACTTTTCTCTATACACAGCCTCATACTGCAGCACTTCACTTCTCTCTTTTTCCCATCACGCCTCTCAATTTTCCCCTCACATCTGTCATTTCCCCCTCACATCTCTCATTTTCTCCTCACTCCTCTCATTTTCCACCTCACACCTGTTATTTTCCGATCACTCCACTATTTTCCACCACTCTTATTTTCCACTCACACCTCTTCATTTTCACCTCACACTTCCCATTTTCCCCTCACTCCACTATTTTACCCTAACTCCTCTAATTTTCCCCTCACTCCTTCATTTTCCCCTCACTCCTCTCATTTTCCCCTCACTCCTCTCATTTTCCCCTCACTCCTCTCATTTTCCCCTCACTCCTCTGGTTTTCCCCTCACTCCACTCTTCCCCTCACACATGCACAGCAACTTCCTGTTATGAGCACAGTGGTGTAATCCATGAGGCTCCTCCCTTTCCCTTGAAGTCATGCCTCACAGGAGCAACTCCATTCTAGACATGATGGAGCTAGATGTGGCCTGTGCCTGCCGCGCACTGATACTCTGAAGGCGGTGGTCCATCCAGTGAGTTTTGCAGGGTGGCTTTCTACGTGAATGTGTCTCCGCCCGCTAACAACCCGGGCCCTGTGGATGGGGCTTTACGTGTGGAGTGAGTTTGGCTATGTGGAGTGGGCGGGGCTATGTGGAGTGGTCGTGGCTTGATACATACATACACACACATACTGTACATACACTCAGCTTTATATATATATATATATATATATATATATATATATATATATATATATATATATATATATATGTATATATTATATATGGCATCTGTACAGAATATGCCATAAATGTCCGGTAGATGTGTGTCTTACCTATGTGACTTTCTGGTGTCCTCATCCTGCTTGGTTAGCCGGCCATCAATTTTCCACTGGCCAGAAGTAGATGGAAGCACCCCAAGCTGACTTTTTGCATCAGTAGCCATGGGCTTGTAGTTTATAGCCAAGGAGCTGCGTACTATCGACAGTTGTCCATGAAGCCAAAATGCTACGGCTGCGTTCCCACGATGAGCTTTTGGTGCGTCTTTTATGTTGCATCTTACAATTCTAGCAAAGTGGATGAGATTTATAGAAATCTAAGGGTATGGCTCCACGGTACGGCTTGCCGGCGGGATCGCCGCAGCGGCGAAGCCGCTCGGCGCTAAGCCCCGCCCCCTTTCTGGGACGCGATGGTGCCGGATGTGTACAGTACACATCCGGGATCATCGCACCCCTCGCCATAGGGCCCTGTGATATGCCTTGCGGGGACGCTGCGTCCCCGCAAGGTGTACGGACATGCTGCGTTCTGAAAAGACGCGCAGCATGTCCGGAGTCGCAGGGCCGCCGCGTGCGGGTTTCCACACATAGTGGAGACGGGATTTCATAAAATCCCCTCCACTATGCAGGAACATCTGGACGCTGCTTGTTTGACGCTGCAGCGTCAAACAAGCAGCGTTTACGTACCGTGGAAACATACCCTAATGCTCATTGTGCTTCTTTATTGCTCAGCATAAACTGTCGTGCCATGCATCTTTCAAGTCTGCAGCATGTTGATTTCTCTAGTGAGTACTCTGAATTTTCCGTGCAAATTTTCCCCATAGACTTGCATTAGATGCAAAAAAAATCCACAGGTTTAAAATGCACTTATACTTTTTGTGCATTTCCACAGCAGAAACACATTTAAAAAAGCATGTAATCCACATCTAAGTTTGTCAAAAAAGTTTTGTCAATGCAAAAACCTAGGAAATATCAAAATCAAAACAGCTTTATTTAAAGCATGACACACCAACAAGAGACAAAGTGATAAGAACACGTTAAAAATAAGCTCACAAAAATGCAATGAAAAAACGCAAGTAACTAATTTAAATAACGGGTGCAGAAATTCTGCAGCGGCAAAAACTCATCATGGGAATGTAGCCTTAGGCCGAGATCACACATGCGAGAAACACGGCAGAGTCTCGCATGTTAATACTCGGCACTGCCGCCGTCACTCAGGAGCGGAGCGTGCAGCCGCATAGCAATACATGGAGCCGCAAACTCCGTTCCCAAGTGCCGGCGGCAGTGCCGGGTATTAACATGCGAGACTCTGCTGTGTTTCTCGCATATGTGATCCCGGCCTTAGGAGGAGTAGATGCAGGCATGAATATCCTCTTCCTGTAGCCTTGCCTTTACTCCCTCCACACCGGAACGGGGCAGTTGGCTGGAGCAGAACAAGAGCAGAACCCACCAGTGTGCAACGTCTTTTCATGACCACAACCAACTAGTAACTTACAGTTGTATCTCTGGGTGAGAGAATGCAAAACTAGTACAAGCCCTGTTTATGTGGTCAGAGCGACCTCTCAGCGCTTAAGAGCTAGTGTCAGGTTCTACAGCTGTGACCCCTTATACCACTGGGTTAGGTGTCCCCAGCAATGGAAAGGTTGCACACTCTCTTGTTTTCTCTCTTTTGTCATGTGTACAAGAAACATTACACTCAAATTTATTTTATAGGCCAGGATTTTATAGCCAGACTGGTATATTCTAAGAGTTTAATCCCCATACATAGAAGAAACAGAATCCTGCTGAAGAACGTGAACCCACAGACAAGGTCAATGTAACTTTAAGATACAGATACCCCTGAGAATTAATACATGCACTGTGCCCCTAATAACTATAGCTAAGCGACTATGAAATAAAACATCGCCGGAGTGCTACTTTAATAAATTCTAACACTTCTAAGCAGTAGTTTGCATGACATCTCTTAGATGCTGATTACAAAGAAAAATATAACACCCCCTGGACAGCTTGCCAAACCTCTGATGGGGGAGGGCATGAAAAAACACACACTTTATAAAAATAAAGTGTATATATTAGGCCTCATTCACACATCGTGTTTAAACACGTATATGAAAATTTGGTGTCATCAATGATTTGGATCAGTGTGTCATCAGTGTACGGTCCTTGTGTCTGTTTTGACCACCAAAGTGTCATCAGTGTTTTTCACAGATGTATAAATTTAAAAAATAAATTACAAAGCTTCTCCTATTCTTTGTATTGTTAAATACAGACGGCACAAGGACGGAATCCGTGTGCTGAATGTGTTTTTCACGGAACCATAGACTTGTATTGGCCCATTTAATCTGTAATGCTGTAAAAAATGGACATGTTTCCATGAGATTTTCATGGTTACACGGTCTTTGAAAAAAAAGCCACAGACATGTGAATAGCACTATAGATTGTAATGGTTGTACTGCAATGTTGTATTTGTGAAAAAAAACGGACGCAACACGTACGTGAAGCATGGATGTCTGAAGGAGTGCTGAGGCACCTTGGACAACCGTTTGGAATATGGGTTTGAATTTAAAGCAATATCACTAAAATTAAAATCCACCAATTAAAGCAATGTTGCATAAAGTTCTGTGTTGATTTTAAAGGAAACCTAACAGCTGATACATGCTACCCAATTCAGGATGCATCAGACCGTGGTTGTATGATTTCAGCCATATATGTTTAACTCTGAAATTCTGCTGGATTTCAGAGAAAACATAGTTTAATTTCTGCCGGGAACATAGTCTCATGGGAGACTAGTCGGGCATGTTGGTCCCCGGCAGCTTCTCCCCACCTGCTGCCTTGGACTGACGTGTCTCTCCCTACAAGACATGGGATTGGATCGTTGGGACCACAAAGATCCTTGGCAAGAAGGATATGCAGAGAATTAATCCATCGGCCTCAAGGACACCGTTCTCTCTTGGTTCTCCTCCTATCTCTCTGGCCGATCCTTCACTGTTTGTTTTGCTGGTTCCTCCTCCTCTCACCTTCCCCTTACTGTTGGGGTTCCTCAAGGATCAGTCCTAGGCCCCCTCCTCTTCTCTTTGTATACTGCCCCTATTGGACAAACAATCAGTAGATTTGGTTTCCAGTACCATCTCTATGCTGACGACACCCAATTATATACCTCTTCTCCTGTTATCACGCCGACCTTTTTAGAAAACACCAGTGATTGTCTTACCGCTGTCTCTAACATCATGTCCTCCCTCTATCTGAAACTGAACCTGTCAAAAACTGAACTCCTCGTGTTCTCTCCCTCTACAAACCTACCTTTGCCCGACATTGCCATCTCTGTGTGCGGTTCCACCATTACTCCAAAGCAACATGCCCGCTGCCTTGGAGTCATCCTTGATTCCGAGCTTTCATTCACCCCCCACATCCGATCACTGGCTCGCTCTTCTTATCTGCATCTCAAAAACATTTCCAGAATTCGCCCTTTTCTTACTTTCGACTCTGCAAAAACTCTTACTGTCTCACTTATTCATTCTCGTCTGGACTATTGTAACTCTCTACTAATTGGCCTACCTTTTACCAGACTCTCCCCGCTCCAATCTGTCCTGAATGCTGCTGCCAGGATCATATTCCTCGCCAACCGTTACACCGATGCCTCTACCTTGTGCCAGTCATTACACTGGCTACCCATCCAATCCAGAATCCAGTACAAAACTACTACCCTCATCCACAAAGCACTCCATGGCTCAGCACCACCCTACATCTCCTCTCTGGTCTCAGTCTACCAACCTACCCGTGCCCTCCGCTCTGCTAATGACCTCAGGTTAGCATCCTCAATAATCAGAACCTCCCACTCCCGTCTCCAAGACTTTACACGTGCGGCGCTGATTCTTTGGAATGCACTACCTAGGTTAATACAATTAATCCCCAATCCCCACAGTTTTAAGCGTGCACTAAAAACTCATTTGTTCAGATTGGCCTACCGCCTCAACGCATTAACCTAATTATCCCTGTGTGGCCTATTAATAAAAAACAACAACATAATCACGTTCCTCCATCATGTTCTCATACACTTTATGCAGTTAATAGCCTCTGTGTCTGTACTGTTACATACTTAGGCAGTTAACTGGTTCATGCAGCTTTACATGAACACCCGAGCCTTACACTATGGCTGGTCCAAATAACTAAAGCAATTGTTACCATCCACCTCTTGTGTCTCCCCTTTTCCTCATAGATTGTAAGCTTGCGAGCAGCAGGGCCCTCATTCCTCCTGGTATCTGTTTTGAACTGTGATTTCTGTTATGCTGTAATGTCTGTTGTCTGTATAAGTCCCCTCTATAAGTTGTAAAGCGCTGCGGAATATGTTGGCGCTATATAAATAAAATTATTATTATTATTATTATTATTAATCCATGTAACAAATGATGACCGCCTACAGCGCTATGGCCCCTTCATTGGTAGGATTCCCTTATTCCTTATTAACAATGTCTAGCGCTGCACATACTCCACATTAGCCAGTTGTAAAACCAGGAAAGTGAAAATTATGAATCCCAGCATCATTATTTTTGTAAGAGTGCTTAAAGTCAGAGATTTTTTTATCATATGCGGATGATACTTCTAAGGGATCACTCACACTTGTAATGTAATCTGGAAAAAAAAATCTGATTGTACTCGTCCCAATATTAAAGTATGGGGCAGCTCACATCTGCGGTTATTTTCTCAAGCAGATTTGGGAAGGGGAAATCAATTGCAGCATGCTGCGATTCCATCCAAGAATTGAATCACATGCACCCATGTAAGTCTATAGGTGCGTGTGAAACATTGCACTGCACTCTGATATTACCCGAGTGCAGTGCCTTTCCCGTCAATGTCCGCAATGGTGGAGATGGAGAAATTACTTTCTCCATCTCCTCAGCAGCTGTGCTGCGATTCTCTCATGCGAGAGGATCAGAGCACTGACACTGGGCTCAGGGTCGCAGCACGGCTGGAGCTGAGGGTCATTAGCATTTTGCATCCGATGCTCTCCCATCGGATATGAAACGTTCGTGTGACTCCAGCCTAATAGTCCTGTTTGCACTCAGCAGTTAAAAAATAGGGTCAGATTGATGACTCTAATGTCTAACCTATCAGAATATAGTAATTTTAATTATGATTTTCTATAGACTTGGATAAAGTGGAATTGTGTTAACTCACCTCAAGAATTTCATCATCATCATGTTGCCCACATCTGAAGTAGATGATCACTCATTTCTTCCATTGTTCCATTACCTTTTTCTTCTGTTGTCCCATATCTTTTAGATCTGAAGGAGTAGGGGCAGAAAGGTTTTTATGCCAAGTCCTGTCCTTGTACTCCAGTGACCCTTTACTTTGGGTTAAGTCTTCAAAGGACTTGCAGCTGCATGTTAGAAACTGATAGGTGGATCTTTTTCACATTTCTTGTATCGTGAAATGGAGATTCGTTATTCATCTATGATGAAGGATCATTTAACTATCATCACTACATGCATAGAAAACATCAGGGCAGTAGAGGTTTAAACTTGTGTTCCAGAAACTGAGGAAAGTAACTTGTGTTATGACATCTTGAAATAATGTGATAATTTGTTTTTTTTTTATTGTATCCCTTTCCATTCCCTCTCCCTATTCTTCACTGTTATATTTTCCCTCCCCTATTCCCAATTACTGGTTTTTATTCAAAAAATTAATAACATATTTAAAAAGAAATGTAATAAAGCACATGAATGTATACCCCAGTATTGCTACCCACCTTAATTAATAAGGGAGTTGTTAGATATTCAGGAGTGTTTGACAGGTCTGCTTTTTTTTAACCAAATCTGGGATGGAATCCAAAATTGTGGAAAGCTATAGAGAAAAGCTTTATAACTATCTTCCATGCTAGACCATTCTCAGCTTTGTAAATGCACTGCGCACATAACCATATTATGGCTTTGAACAACCTGCAAGTTGGAATGAGCTTTGATATAGCACCCATAGACCTCTAGATGACTCTATCTTCCAATTTCATATCGGGACATACATAGGTTTTTATTCATTTTCACACCATCTTCCATCAGATTCTCTGCAAGCTTCAAGAAAAATAATTCAGCACTGCACAGAATACTATATGCTGCCCACATGTTCTCATTTTCCAAAAACTCGCCTTGCTGCACATAGCAACTCATCAGAGCCAAGTTTTAATTTTATAAAGAGGTTGTCTGACCCCTTTGAAATAAAATGTTGGCCATATGCAAGTTTCATCTACTTATACACTTTGCTATGCTGAAGGTGACCCATGTCTACATGTCCTAGTAGGAAAAATATATTGTCTCACATTGACAACTCCTTTAAACTTCTGTGGAAAAATAGAAGATGCATTGTGATTAATTATATGAGCTACAAGGCCATATTTTGTGAAGCAGTTTTAATACCCTAGATCATCTACAAGTGCCTAAAACGTGTCAAGGATTGAAGCTATATTGTGACCACAGCTTTTCCTTCATTTTTCTGTGACTTATAGCTCCAACCTTAGGCTGACGCAGGGGTTCACATCTGTGTTTGAGAATTGGATTTGTTCTGTTCTAGGAATGGAATCAGTTGTATAGATGCAGAGGTGTATCTAGGGTTCCTGGCACCCCGGGGCAAGCATTCATTTTGGCACCCCCCCCCCCCTTCCCCAGCACATATGTGGTTTGCACACTTAGTTACGCACCGACGAGCCGCTCTCCCTAATGCTTTCAATGTTCAGTGAAAAACTGAGAGAAGCAGGAAGAGAAGCTCGTTGTCACAGGACCATAAGTATGAAAATCGCATATGAGTGAAGTGTCCATGTGATGACTACTGGAACCTGCAGAGCTGAATCCTGACATTGCAGCTTCTGAATTCTCACAACGCATGCACTGCACACTTTTAGGATTCTCCCTTGCCGGTGGACAGTCATGTCAGCACAAGCATGGATTTGGATACTTCTGGCCACATTCCGACTAGACGTGCCTGGCCTCGCTCAGTTGATTTTCATTGAGTGAGGCCACACACGTCTAGTCAGCACGTGACCGCATGTATGAAAATCACCAGCACGATAGAATCCTGACAGCGTGCAGAGCGCACTGTGAGAATTGAGAAGTCTGCAGTCACAAAGAATGACTGCAGACTCATTACAAACCTGGACATCCCCTTTAATGCTCCTAACATAAATAAAAACATGAGAATTAGTATCACAAAAAAAACACATTTACATCCAGGTACCTAATAGATGACGTTGTCTCTGGAGTCGCCTCTTTCTTTTCATCTTCATCTTGTCCAGATGCCATGATGACTGATCATCCACAGCCGATGCTCGTTTCTGCAGACTTCCATCTTCTTCGGTCTTCTGCAGCACATCCCGACATAACGCCCTTAAAGATAGCAGTGTCATTATAATGGTCCTGAATAAAAAATATCTGCCCTAAGCTGAGCCCCTGAATAAATAATTGCCCCTCACTATATTTCCAGCACATAATATGACCCTCACTGTCCCTCTTATGGTACATGCCCTCCACACTGCCCTCTCTCTTTTCCATACTTCACACTGTCTTCTCAAACTGTGTCCCTCCTATAGAGCACAGTCTCTATACTGTGCCCCTTCATTACACTCCTACTTGGCATACTGTCTCCTCCTGGCTGTGCCCTTACACTGTTCCCCACACTACTCAGTATCTTTTCTGTGCCAACTCACACTTTCTTCCCCCCATACTGTCTGCTCACATTTCTTGTTCTCTCCTCATGTACGTCCCCCCTGCTAACTATACGGTCTCCTCACTTATCTACCCCCTCACTCTCCATATTTCCTCCTCACACATAATAAATTCCCAACCCCCCACACACACTGAATAAATTCCCGACCCCCCACACACACACTGAATAAATTCCCGACCCCCCCCCCACACACACACACACTGAATAAATTCCTGACCCCCCACACACACTGAATAAATTCCCGACCCCCCACACACACACCCACACACCCACACTGCCTCTCTGACCTTTCCCGATGACTGCGCACTGCAGTACTTTGCTCTGCCCTTAACAGGGCAGACAAAGTACACCTGCGACGGAGCCGCAGCGTGAATACAAGAAGAGGACGTCATCCTAAGAAGATGGGAGGCCCCGGACCGGACCATAACCTGTCTGGGACCGCCCCTGGGTGAGTATAATCTAAACTCTTTTTCTGATCTTTCAGGATACATTGGGGGCTTATCTACAGCATTACAGAATGCTGTAGATAAGCCACTGATGCTGGTGGGCTTAGCTCACCTTCGATTTTGGGGGTGACAGGTTCCCTTTAATGATGAGCATATGGAAAGTGTAGTACCCTGTTTGGCCCACTAGATGGGGCCCATGACACTTTATATAATAAGTGGTGTAAATTGTTAACCATAGGAGGAGTTAGCTGGGGTAAGGTATGAACAGTTTCCTAGTTAGTCAGTAGGGGCCGGTGGCTCCATAATGTGGCAACTTATCGCAAGGGCTGATGCCCTCAGATCCAGGGTGAAATGGCTGAGAGAAACCCCAAACGCAATGAGTTTGGACAGGGAGGACGATGCGTTACTGCAAGAGGCGGTACGACCCGGGCACGTACTGAAGGCCATAAGAGGAGAAGCAGGGAAAGTGGAGGATGTGGACTGTATGGAACCCGATGCTGTAAATGTAACTGAGAAGGATGTGCTGTGAACAAAAGCAAATAAAGGTTTGTGTTTGTAGTTAAAGCAAGACTGTGTCTCAATTTGTGTGAAATTGTACGAAAAGGTCTGTAGCAGCTCAGAATAGACCCGGAGAGTACGGATAACAGAGAGGCAAGTACCCTCATATAAGTACATTCTTTGCAGCTAATGGGAGGCCAGTGCGCGTGTAAACAGATAGTCTCAGCCACGACTACGGCCCTGGCGCTCCCTCACACATATACTGTGCGCTGCGAGGGTTTCTGGTTTCTGAGCCGGGATTGGAGGGTATGTGTGAATTACGTATACTCCCAGCCAGAGCCCACCCAGTGGGCGCAGCCTCTCTCCATATACTTGTATTGAGCAAGGCCATACAGCCAGTGGGCATGGCCGATTAGAGGGCACAGCCTTGCTCCATATAAGTGCGCTGCTGGGATTCATAAGTCTGCAATCACACAGAGTGACTGTAGACTAATCTGTTTGGACTGGACAACCCTTTTAATCTAGCTGACGTTCTGTCTTTGAACTAGTCTCGGAAGAAGACGTTACCCGCCTCCTCACATCTTCTCACCCTACTACCTGCACCAGTGATCCTATTCCCTCACATCTCCTCCAGTCTCTTCCCCGGTTGTCACCACTCACCTAACATTTTTACCCTCTCTCTCATCTATTATCTTTCCCTCCTCCTTCTAACATGCCAGCATACACTCATTAATTAAAAAAAATCCACTGACCAGAATAGCACTGCTAACTACAGACCGGTCTCTAATCTTCTCTTCATGTCTAAACTTCTGGAACGTTTGGTCCACTCCCGTCTAATCCGCTGTCGTTCAGATAATGCTCTTCTTGACCCATTCGGTTTCCACTCTTTACACTCCACTGAAACTGCCCTTACTAAAGTCTCTAATGATCTACTACCAGATAAATCTAATGATCACTGCTCCATGCTAATTCTCCTGGATCTCTCTGCAGCATTTGACACTGTGGATCACCAGCTCCTCCTCACTATGCCCCACTGTATTAGACTCAACGATACAGCTCTCTCTTAGTTCTTTTTTATACCTTGCTGACCACTCTTTCACTGTATCTTTTGCTGGCTTCTCTTCCTCTGCTTTTCCCCTTACTGTCGGGTTCTGCAAGGATCAGTCCTAGGCCCCTTCCTCTTCTCCCTATATATAAAGCTCCTTTTGGTCAAACCATCAGTAGATTCCTTTTTCACTGCCATCTCTATCCTGATGACACTCAATTATACACCTCGTCTCCTGACTTCACCCCTGTATTACTATAAAATATCAGTGATTACCTGTCTGCTGTCTCTAACATCATGTCCTCCATCTATCTACAACTGAATCTGTCAAAAACTGAACTCCTTATATTTTTTCCTCCCTCCACTAACTTTCCTCAACCTACCATTACAATTTCCATGTGTGGTGCTACCATTACTCCCCTGCATCATGCCTGGTGTCTTGGGGTCATATTTGACTCAGATCTTTCCTTCACTGCCTACATTTATTTGATCACTTGCTTGCTCATGTCACCTACACCTCAAAAACATCTCTAGAAGTCAACCTTTTCTTACCTTTGACTCTGCAATTACTCTAACTGTTGCTTTTATTCATTCTGTTCTGCACTATTGCAACTCTTTACTAATCGGTCTCCCTCTTACTAAACTCTCCCCTCTCCAAACCATCTTGAATGCAGCAGCCAGGATCATATTTCTGTCCAACCACTACACTGCTGCCTCTATCGTGTGCCAGCCCTTGCACTGGTTACCCATCTGAGTCCAATATAAACTCTCACCCACAAAGCTCTCCAGAGTTCTGCACCCCACTACATCTCCTCCCTCATCTCAATCTACCACCCTACTCGTGCCCTCTGTTGTACTAATGATCTAATACTAAAATCCTCCATGATCTGATCCTCCCACTCCCATCTTAAGAGCAAGTGGCTGGCAAAAATCCACAATAAAGCAAGTGTAAAAAAGGTGTCCAGTCGGACCTACGCATTTCGACTATAGAGACTTAAACATGGTCTGAACAGTAATAGCTAGCATGCCCATTTAAATACTGATGTTGTCCCGTGGTAGGGTGTTCCCAATTGTTATTTAGTATGTGGAGGGGGAGCTAATCAAGATAACGTAAAGGGAATCTGTCACCCCCTGGGATTTATATAACCTATTACTATGGGCATACAGCTAATAAAATGGGTAAAATAGTCTTAGCTGTGGTCTAGTTGTGGACAAATAGGACTTTAATGTTTTATGTGCAGTGCCTGGAAGAAATCTCTGCTTCCTGACTTCATTATGCTATCACCCCTTCCCATGCACGTCACACTACCCTGTGATGTGCAGTTGTGGCACCGTAATCCCGCGCCTGTGCCCTGCACTCGCGCTGTACTTTGTCCACTCTTCTATGTCTTCATCCTTCTTCTACGCAGGTGCTAGTGGCCACGGACCTGACTGACACTGTCTCTGCATTGGGGCTGGCTGTCAGTGACTGAAGCTGTTCCCGGGCCACCCCCGTGACTGAAACCGAATTCTGCCGAGGAGAAAAATGTTAATTTTCTCCCCTCAGCGTTCAGCTAAGTGAGGGAACATTAATAATACTATTAACCTGCAGATGAACCCCATATCTGCAGACTAATAGCATTTTTTTCTGGTCACAGGTTCCCTTTAAGCCATGTTTTTTGTTGTCAAGGGTTATCACTATTAAACAAGCTGGGGGAGAGCTTTTGCCCTTACCAACTTTTCTTCCAAATCTGGTTCTCGAAGCATTTGCTTCCACCCTCCCGTACCTGTACTTGTACACACATTGGCTGGTGTTCGGTTCATGCGGCGTGCGAATACCCTATTTATTATATTGATGGCTGGAGCGTACATGACAAGCACTTTACCATTTACCCTTTGTGTCTCCTTTATTTCCTAGTAGCTTGTGTAAATAAAAGTTGTTATTGCAGGGGTTGAGACTGTCCAGCTGCACTACATTCAGGCTATGTGCACACGTTGCGGATCCGCAGCAGTTTTCCATGTGGTGTACAGTACCATGTAAACCTATGGAAAACCAAATCCACTGTGCACATGCTGCGGAAAAAAATGCGTGGAAACGCAGCGTTGTTTTTTTCCGCAGCATGTCAATTCTTTGTGCGGATCTGCAGCATTTCTGCACTCATTGACTTCCATTGTGTCAGGCCAATCCGCAGCAAAACTGCAGGTTTAAGAAAGATCTGCGGTTATGCTGCGGAGTTGGGTGCGAGAAACGCTGCAGATCGGGAAAGGGAAGAGTATGTGGGCGGAGTGTGGGCGGAGACTGTGTGTGTGGGGGGAGACTGTGTGTGCGGTGAAGATGTGCGTGTCTGTGTGCGGGTGTTTGTATGTGTCTGCGGGGCTGTGTGTGTCGCTGTGCGGCAATCGCGGGGCTGTGCGGCAATCACGGGGTTTGCGGGGATCGCGGTACTGTGCGAGGATCGCGGGCCTGTGCGGCGATCGTGGGGCTCTGCGGTGATCACGGGGGTCTGTGGGGATCGTGGGGCTGTGCGGGGATCGCGGGGCTGTGTGCAGGGCTGTGTGTGTGCGGGTCTGTATGTAGGCAGGCATCGTCCGATGGGACTACTAGTCCCATCCGGCTATGCCTGCTACAGTGACAGGAAACCAGATGATGGGGCAGTATAGTCCCTTCATCTGGCTACTGTGTTCAAATGTACAAAAAACCAAATACACACATACAACATACAGAACATACAACATACAGTACATACAACATACAGAACATACAACATACAGAACATGCAATACATACAACATGCAGTACATACAACATACAGTACATAAAACATACAACATACAGTACATAAAACATACAACATACAGAACCTACAACATACAGAACATACAACGTACAGTACATACAACATACAGTACATACAACATACATTACATACTCACCATCACCTTGATCCCCGAAGCCATTGCTCACTTGTAAAAAATATTAAAATAATAAACAAACAATATTCTCCCTGATCCATAGAAATCCAATTAATACGAGTGTCCCACTATGATCCCCCGTGGAGAGCTGCCGCATCAGCTGATGCGACCGCTCTCCAGGGACTCCGGCGATACAATGACGGAAGGTATCCTTCCGCACTGTATCCCTCCGCCGCTGTGAGAAATTGTTCCTACTCTCACTTGCGGCACTGCTGTGTGGGAAAATTTCCACTCAGCTTTGCCATAAAGTGAGAGCCTGAACTCGGGTAACCTCTTCAGTGATGCACTGCATGAGCCATTGTCTCCTGTCAGTTCATCACTGGGAGGCCTTATAGAGCAGTGACATCACCCCATGTCACTGTTCTATAGGGGAGATCATCGTGGGACACTCGTTATTAATTGGACTGCGTCAGACAGGGAGCATACGGTTGGTTTATTATTTTTAATTTTTTGCAGGCGATCGAGTATGGTAAGTATGGTGAAATTAAAAAATTAAAATACTTTTTTCTGGCTGTGTCTTTTTTTTTAACTCTTTCACTACAATAGGATTAATAATGGATAGGTGTCTCATTGACCCCTCTCCATTATTAACCGGGCTTATTGTCACCTTACAATACAAATGTGACATTAACCCCTTATTACCCCATATCCCACCGCTACACGTGAGTGGGAAGAGAGAGGCTAAGTGCCGGATGGGGCCTCATTTCTGGGGCGGCTGGGTGCTGGTATTTGTAGCCGGGGGGGCCAATATCCATGGCCCCTCTCTAGGCTATGAATATCAGCCCGCAGCTGTCTGCGTAGCCTTTCTGGCTACAAAATATAGGGGGACCCCACATCATTTTTTTGGGGGGTCCCCCTTTTTTAATAGCCAGTAAAGGCTATGCAGACAGCTGAGGTCTGATATTCATAGCCTGGGAAGGGGCCATGGGTATTACCGCATTCCCAGGCTACAAATATAATGCCCCCGGCCGTCGGCTTTCCCCCTCTGGCTCAGAAAATTGCGCGGGAGCCCACGCCATTTTTTTCAAAAATATAACATTGTTCATTAACCCCTTAACCCCCAAGGGTGGTTTGCATGTTAATGACCCGGCCAATATTTGCAATTCTGACCACTGTCCCTTTATGAGGTTATAACTCTGGAACGCTTGCATCGATCCCGGTGATTCTGACTCTGTTTTCTCGAGATATATTTTACTTCATGTTAGTGGTAAAATTTCCTTGACACTGCATTTATTTGTGAAAAAAAACGGAAATTTGGCAAAAATGTTGAAAATTTTGCAATTTTCCAACTTTTAATTTTCATGCCCTTAAATCACAGAGATATGTCACACAAAATACTTAAGAAGTAAATTTCCCACATCTCTACTTTATATCAGCACAATTTTGGAACAAACATTTTTTTTTGTTAAGGAGTTATAAGGGTTATAAGTTGACCAGCAATTTCTCTTTTTTACAACACCATTTTTTTAGGGACCACATCACATTTGAAGTCACTTTGAGGGGTCTATATGATAGAATTGGTGTCACACTTGGGTATTTTCTAAAAACTGCACCACTCAAGCTGCTCAAAACCACATTCGATAAGTTTATTAACCCTTCAGGTGTTTCACAGGAATTTTTGGAATGTTTTTAAAAAAATGAACATTTAACTTATTTTCACAAAAAATTTACTTCAGATCCAATTTGTTTTATTTTACAAGGGTAACAGGAGAAATTGGACCCCAAAAGTTGTTGTACAATTTGTGCTGAGTATGCCGATACCCCATATGTGGGGGTAAGCCACTGTTTGGGCGCATGGCAGAGTTTGGAAGGGAAGGAGCGCCATTTGACTTTTCAATGCAAAATTGGCTGGAATTAAGATAGGACGCCATGTCGCGTTTGGAGAGCCCCTGATGTGCCTAAACAGTTGAAACCCCCCAAAAGTTACACCATTTTGGAAAGTAGACCCCCCCTAAGGAATTTATCTAGATGTGTGGTGAGCACTTTGAACCCCCAAGTGCTTCACAGAAGTTTATAATGTAGAGCCGTAAAAATAAAAAAATCTTATTTTTTTCACAAAAATGATTTTTCGCCCCCAATTTTTAATTTTCCCAAGGGTAACAGGAGAAATTGGACCCCAAACGTTGTTGAGCAATTTGTCCAAGGTACGCTGATAACCCATATGTGGGGGTAAACCACTGTTTGGGCGCATGGCAGAGCTCAGAAGGGAAGGAGCGCCATTTGACTTTTCAATGCAAAATTGGCTGGAATTGAGATAGGACGCCATGTCTCGTTTGGAGAGCCCCTGATGTGCCTAAATAGTGGAAACCCCCCAAAAGTGACCCCATTTTGGAAAGTAGACCACCTAAGGAACTTATCTAGATGTGTGGTGAGCACTTTGAACCCACAAGTGCTTCACAGAAGTTTATAAAGTAGAGCTGTGAAAATTAAAAAATCCTTTTTTTTTTCCGCAAAAATGATTTTTTAGCCCCCAGTTTTGTATTTTCCCAAGGGTAACAGGAGAAATTTGACCCCAAAAGTTGTTGTCCAATTTGTCCTGACTCAGTACACTGATATTCCATATGTGGGAGAAAACTACTGTTTGAGTGCATGGCAGAGTTCGGAAGGGAAGAAGTGGCGTTTTGAAATGCAGACTTTGATGGAATGGTCTGCGGACTTCACGTTGCGTTTGCTGAGCCTCTGATGTACCTAAACAGTAGAAACCCTCCACAAGTGACCCCATATTGGAAACTAGACCCCCCAAGGAACTTATCTAGATGTGTTGTGAGAACTTTGAACCCCCAAGTGTTTCATTAAAGTTTATAACGCAGAGCCGTGAAAATAAAAAATCTTTTTTTTCCACAAAAATGATTTTTTAGCCCCCAGTTTTGTATTTTCCCAAGGGTAACAGGAGAAATTGGACCCTAAAAGTTGTTGTAAAATTTGTCCTGAGTATGCTGATACCCCATATGTGGGGGTAAACCACTGTTTGGGTGCACGGCAGAACTCGGAAGGGAAGGAGCACCGTTTTACTTTTTCAACGCAGAATTGGATGGAATTGAGATCAGATGTCATGTTGCGCTTGCAGAGCCCCTGGTGTGCCTAAACAGTGGAAACCTCCCAATTTTAACTCCAACCCTAAACCCAACACACCCCTAACCTTAATCCCAACCCTAACCACACCCCTAACTCGAACACACCCCTAACCCTTATCACAACCCCAACACACCCCTAACCCTACACACCTCTAACCCTAATCCAAACCCTAACCATACCCCTAACCCTTACACACCCCTAACCCAACCATAAACGTAATCCAAACCCTAACCTGTTATGATGACCTGGTGGTTAGGAGCACTAGGAATGACCTGATGAGCAAACTAGTAATACAGGACAAGCTCTGGGAAGTGGGAGCTCTGCTGACCGCAACCCCTAATCCTATCAGAAACAACTAGAAATAGCCGTGGAGCGTACCTGACTCTGCCTAGACGCCTCTTCACAGCCTAAGAGCTAACTACCCCTAAAGATAGAAAATAAAGCCTAACTTGCCTCAGAGAAATTCCCCAAAGAAATAAGCAGCCCCCCACAAATATTGACTGTGAGTTAAGATGGAAGTCACAAACACAGGAATGAAATAGGTTTCAGCAAAGGAGGCCAGACTTAACTAAACAGACTGAGGATAGAAAAGGTATCTTTGCGGTCAGCTACCAAAAAAACACGCAGGAGTGTGCAAAAGAGACCCCCGCACCGACTCACGGCGTGGAGGTGCCACTCTGCATCCCAGAGCTTCCAGCTAGCCGGGCAAAATCATGATAGCAAGCTGGACAAGAAAAACAGTGGTAAACAAATAAGCTAGCAGGGACAGCTTTTGCTGGAGTAGACAGGTCATCTGAAAGATCCAAGAGAGAACTGAACCAGTACTAGAACACTGACAGCTGGCATCAAGTAACGATCTAAGTGGAGTTAAATAGAGCAGCAGCCTAGAACTAAACGAGGTCAGCTGAGGAAGGAACCTCAGAGCCAGCAGCTCCACTCACAGCCACCAGAGGGAGTCCATGGACAGAACTCACCGAAGTACCATTCATAACCACCGGAGGGAGTTCGAGAACAGAATTCACAACAGTACCCCCCCCTTGAGGAGGGGTCACCGAACCCTCACCAGAGCCCCCAGGCCGATCATGACGAGCCAAATGAAAGGCACGAACAAGATCGGCAGCATGAACATCAGAGGCAACCACCCAGGAATTATCCTCCTGACCATAACCTTTCCACTTGACTAGGTACTGAAGTTTCCGTCTCGAAATACGAGAATCCAAAATCTTCTCCACCACATACTCCAACTCCCCCTCAACCAACCCCGGGGCAGGAGGGTTGACGGAGGGAACCATAGGAGCCACATATCTCCGCAACAACGACCTATGGAACACATTATGGATGGCGAAAGAAGCTGGAAGGTCCAAACGAAATGACACAGGATTAAGAATTTCCAAAATCTTATAAAGACCAATGAAACGAGGCTTAAACTTAGGAGACGAAACCTTCATAGGAACATAACGAGATGATAACCAAACCAAATCCCCAACACGAAGTCGGGGACCAACACAGCGACGGTGGTTAGCGAAACGCTGAGCCTTCTCCTGGGACAATGTCAAATTGTCCACCACATGAGTCCAAATCTGCTGCAACCTGTCCACCACAGAATCCACACCAGGACAGTCCGAAGGCTCAACCTGTCCTGAAGAAAAACGAGGGTGGAAACCAGAATTACAGAAAAAAGGCGAAACCAAAGTGGCCGAGCTGGCCCGATTATTAATGGCGAACTCAGCCAAAGGCAAGAAGGACACCCAATCATCCTGATCAGCAGAAACAAAGCATCTCAGATATGTCTCCAAAGTCTGATTGGTTCGTTCGGTTTGGCCATTTGTCTGAGGATGGAAAGCTGAAGAAAAAGACAAATCAATGCCCATCTTAGCACAAAAGGACCGCCAAAACCTCGAAACAAACTGGGAACCTCTGTCCGACACGATGTTCTCCGGAATGCCATGTAAATGAGCCACGTGCTGGAAAAATAATGGAACCAAATCAGAGGAGGAAGGCAATTTAGGCAAAGGTACCTGTAACAAAACACTCCGGGATCGCCTTTGCTGGGGTCAAAGGTCACATGGTTTGTGCATTGAATTCTGAGGCGACAGCAGGTTTCCAAGTTGGCTGACCTTAGGTCAGGTTTATTAAAGTGAAAGCAACAAAGAAAAAACAAAACATAAAAATAAATCCTAGCCTGTCCGGCACTAACTAAACCAATACGTTGCTATCTTAACAACTGGGGGGGCTTCTCCCACCCAGCTAACAACACATAGTCCTTGAGCACAGCTCTCACTCACGTTTGTCTCACACAGACAGGCAATCTGTGTGCCCCAGGCTGACGATGGAAACCTCCAGCTGGTCATCCTTTATTCCTGCACTTATTAACCCCTCGGTATCCTGAAGATACTGAGCGGCCTAACTCACATAGGACAAGTACCTGGGCGAGATATATCTGCCCCCGACTACCAGACCGACATGACTCTTACATATCCCCCCCCCTTGCTCAGACCGCTCCGGTCGAGCAAGAGCACTCCTGAAACAGTGCACTCGAGACAGGGCATCAGCGTTCCCCATCTGCATCCCGGGGCGGTGCTCCACCGTAAAAGAGTACGCCTGCAGAGCAAGGAACCACCGGGTTACCCGACTATTACGGTCCTTGTGTAGGTGCATCCACTTGAGAGGGGCATGGTCCGTGACCAGCCTAAACTTCCTACCCGCCAGGTAATACTTGAGGGAGTCGAGAGCCCATTTAATGGCTAGGCACTCTTTTTCAACTACGGCATACCTCTGCTCGTGTACATTCAGTTTCCGGCTGAGGTAGAGGACCGGGTGTTCCACTCCGTCCCTCACCTGTGAAAGTACAGCTCCGACACCAGTATCAGAGGCATCAGTTTGCACCACAAACTCGCCGCTGAAATCAGGAGCCACTAGTACTGGCTGAGAGCACAAAGCCCGTTTCAGGCTGTGGAAGGCCTCTTCAGCAGCCGAGGTCCATTTTACCATGACGGAACCCTTCCCTTTGGTAAGGTCCGTCAAAGGGGTAGCCATGGCTGCAAAATTGGGGAGGAACCGGCGATAATAGCCGGCAATCCCCAGGAAAGCTTGTACTTGTTTCTTGTTCACTGGTTGCGGCCAGCCCTGAATTGCCTGTATTTTGTCGATCTGTGGTTTAACCACTCCTCTGCCAATCACGTAGCCCAAGTAGCGGGCTTCTTCAAGTCCGATGTGGCATTTCTTGGGGTTCGCCGTTAAGCCCGCGTCTCGTAGGTCATCAATCACTGCCTGTACCTTCCGGAGGTGAGTTTCCCAGTCCATGCTGTAAATTACGATGTCATCCAGGTAGGCCGAAGCGTACTGCCTGTGGGGCCTCAAGACTCGATCCATCAATCTCTGGAACGTTGCTGGAGCTCCGTGAAGTCCAAACGGCATGTAGACATACTGGAACAGACCTTCCGGTGTAGCAAATGCCGTCTTCTCTCTGGCCGCCTCCGCCAGAGGAATCTGTCAGTACCCCTTTGTTAGATCCAGGGTCGTAATGTATCGGGCTTTACCAAGCCGGTCGATTAACTCATCGACCCGGGGCATAGAGTACGCATCAAATTTAGAAACCGTATTCAGTTTCCTAAAGTCATTACAAAACCGGATGGAGCCATCCGGCTTAGGTACCAACACGATTGGACTGGACCAGGCGCTGTGCGACTCCTCAATGACTCCCAAGTCCACCATTGCCATTACTTCCCGAGAGACGGCTTCACGGCGCGCTTCCGGGATCCGGTAGGGCTTCGCATGAACTGTGACCCCAGGTTCTGTGACAATCTCATGTTTCACCAGCTTAGTCCGGCCAGGTTTTTCTGAGAAAAACTGTCGGTTCTGTAACAAAAACTGCTTAACCTCAGATTTTTGTTGTTCCGAGAGAGTCTCGGCAATCTGCACCTCCGGTACGGTAAGTGAGCAAACCGGATGGGGCAGATTCGCCGTTAGGGCAGAGCGGTCTTTCCAGGGCTTTATCAGATTCACATGATAAATCTGTTCTGGTTTTCTCTTACCAGGCTGGTACACTTTATAGTGTACCAACTCTACCTACGATCTCAAAGGGACCCTGCCATTTCGCCAGAAATTTACTATCTACCGTAGGGATCAGGATCAACACCCTATCCCCAGATGCAAATGTACGGACCTTAGCGCCTCTATCATAACTTTGCCTCTGGGCTCCCTGGGCCTGTAGCATATGGTCCTTAACAATGGGCATCACAGCGATAATATGGTCCTGCATTTGTGTTACATGGTCGATCACCGTTTTAAAGGGAGTGACTTGTCCTTCCCAGGTCTCTTTTGCGACGTCCAACAGTCCACGGGGACGACGGGCGTACAACAGCTCGAAAGGCGAAAAGCCTGTGGAAGACTGGGGAACTTCCCTAATGGCAAACAGCAAGAAGGGTAACAAGTAATCCCAGTTCTTCCCATCTTTGTCTATCGCCTTCCGGAGCATCTGTTTTAAGGTTTTGTTGAACCGCTCAACCAGGCCATCTGTTTGGGGGTGATAGACAGATGTACGCAACGGATCTATTTGTAAGAGTTGGCAGAGCTTCTTCATTACCCTTGACATAAAGGGAGTCCCCTGGTCGGTGAGTATCTGTTTTGGAATTCCCACCCGACTAAACACTTGTACCAATTCCTTGGCAATCGTCTTGGTAGCTGTGTTACGCAAAGGGATGGCTTCCGGGTAACGAGTGGCATAGTCCACGATGACGAGAATATGTTGGTGCCCACGTGCGGACCGGGGAAGGGGCCCAACCAAATCCATCCCAATCCTCTCAAATGGGACTTCTATGATAGGGAGGGGTACCAAAGGGCTACAGAACCGAGGTTTAGGCGCAGAGATTTGGCACTCTGGACAGGACTCACAATAGTTACGCACATCATTATCTATCATTTTTACATTTTTCCTAGCCGGAGACAGGGTAGGATCTTTCATTTGCTCGCTTTGGAAGTCATCCGACTGGACTTCCAAGTCTGGCAGGCAGGGTGCTGGATGGCTGTCTGCCTCCGCCTCTCGCTGAGTTTCCTCAGTTTCCCCCGCCATAACTGAGAAGGGGAACTGAAAGTTAGATTTAATAACCTCCCCAGCAACGTTTTCCTGTGGGGCCTCCTCTAGGGGCTCGGGACCTCCCGATGGCATGGGAGAAGATTCACGGGCACAGCTACCTTGAAGGAGCAACTGATTCTCCCACAACTGCCAGAAATGGGGAAAATCCCTGCCCAGGATTATATCCTGTAACAATGCGGGAACGAGTCCCACTTTGTGTTGCACAGACCCATAGGGAGTGGAAATCCATATGACTGCTGTTAGGTACGAGCAAGTGTCCCCATGCACACACGTTACAGAAAACTTGTCAGACGGACCAGATGGAAGTGCCACCAGACTGGCTTTCACCAGAGTCACCACACTTCCAGAGTCTAGTAATGCCACAACATTCTTCCCATCAACAGATAATTCACACAGGTGCTTCGCTGTATCATTTTGACCCGCATTCACACTCACTAGCCCTGTAACCAAAGACATGTGTTTTTTAGAGTCTGTAACGTCGCACTGCATGGGTTCAGTGGTAACAGGACAGTTCGCAGAAACATGGCCCTTCTCATGGCAGCGGAAACACCTAACAGGCCCCCTACTGAGACCACCGTCCAACACTCTCGGTCTCGGAGTGCGAGCAGTCCCGTGTTCCTCCCCCACAATTTTTGGCGATTTTCCTTCATCCGCAGTCCCTGGAACAGACTTACCGGTTCCACGAGGAGGAGGCACGGACCGGGTGCTAGCGGTTTCGTCGGGAAGTCCTTCTGCCACGGAATAACGCTCGACCAACTCCACAAGTTGATCCACGGTCGTGGGATTTCCTTGGCTTACCCACCTTCTCAACGCTGGTGGTAGTACCCTCAGGTACTTGTCCAGGACAATCCGCTGGATTATTTCTGGTGTTGTCAGTACCTCGGGTTGCAACCATTTCTTTGTTAAGTAGATCAGGTCGAACATCTGAGACCGCGGCGGTTTATCTGTCTGGTATGTCCACTGGTGTACCCTCTGTGCACGGACAGCCGTCGTCACCCCCAGCTGGGCCAGGACCTCAGCTTTCAGCTTCTCAAAGTCCTGAGCGTCTTCCGGGTCCAAGTCATGGTAAGCTTTTTGGGCCTCGCCGGAGAGAAACGGGGCAATCAAATCGGCCCAACGTGCCTTCGGCCACTTCTCCCTCAAGGCCGTCTGCTCAAACGTTGTCAGGTATGCCTCGACGTCATGTTCTGCAGTCAGCTTTTGCCAGTATCGACTCACATGGATCCTTCTGGACTCTGCTTCAGGGTCCGCCTCAGGCATGCTCACCAGGCGCTGCGCCACCTGTTGGAGAAGCTGGCGGTCTGCACCCGTCATGTCCACTAACTCCTTCAGCTGTGCGGCCATCAAGCGATTAGCTTCATGCTGTGCGGCAGTGGCCTGCTGCTGTACGGCAGTGGACTGTACTAGAGCTTTCACCACGTCTTCCATACTGTCGCCTGTGCCACATAAATGCCCGCGTTCTCCACCACATTGTAACAAAACACTCCGGGATCGCCTTTGCTGGGGTCAAAGGTCACGTGGTTTGTGCATTGAATTCTGAGGCGACAGCAGGTTTCCAAGTTGGCTGACCTTAGGTCAGGTTTATTAAAGTGAAAGCAACAAAGAAAAAACAAAACATAAAAATAAATCCTAGCCTGTCCGGCACTAACTAAACCAATACGTTGCTATCTTAACAACTGGGGGGGCTTCTCCCACCCAACTAACAACACATAGTCCTTGAGCACAGCTCTCACTCACGTTTGTCTCACACAGACAGGCAATCTGTGTGCCCCAGGCTGACGATGGAAACCTCCAGCTGGTCATCCTTTATTCCTGCACTTATTAACCCCTCGGTATCCTGAAGATACTGAGCGGCCTAACTCACATAGGACAAGTACCTGGGCGAGATATATCTGCCCCCGACTACCAGACCGACATAACTCTTACATACCAAATGGACCATCTTAAAGAAGCGATCACAAACCACCCAGATAACCGACATCCTTTGAGAGACAGGGAGATCTGAAATAAAATCCATGGAAATATGCGTCCAGGGCCTTTTCGGGACCGGCAAGGGCAAAAGCAACCCACTGGCACGAGAACAGAAGGGCTTAGCCCGAGCACAAGTCCCATAGGACTGCACAAAAGAACGCACATCCCGTGACAAGGAAGGCCACCAAAAGGATCTAGCCACCAAATCCCTGGTACCAAAGATTCCAGGATGACCAGCCAACACAGAACAATGAACCTCAGAGATAACTCTACTAGTCCATCTATCAGGTACAAACAGTTTCTCCGCTGGGCAACGGTCAGGTCTATCAGCCTGAAACTCCTGCAGCACCCGCCGCAAATCAGGGGAGATGGCAGACAAAATTACCCCCTCTTTGAGAATACCAGCCGACTCAGGAACTCCCGGAGAATCAGGCACAAAACTCCTTGAAAGGGCATCAGCCTTCACATTCTTAGAGCCCGGAAGGTACGAAACCACAAAATCGAAGCGGGAGAAAAACAGCGACCATCGAACCTGTCTAGGATTCAACCGCTTGGCAGACTCGAGATAAGTCAGATTCTTGTGATCCGTCAAGACCACCACGCGATGCTTGGCTCCTTCAAGCCAATGTCGCCACTCCTCGAACGCCCACTTCATGGCCAACAACTCTCGATTGCCCACATCATAATTGCGCTCAGCAGGCGAAAACTTTCTAGAAAAGAAAGCACATGGTTTCATCACCGAGCCATCAGAACTTCTTTGAGATAGAACAGCCCCTGCTCCAATCTCAGAAGCATCCACCTCGACCTGAAACGGGAGCGAAACATCTGGCTGACACAACACAGGGGCAGAAGAAAAACGACGCTTCAACTCCTGAAAAGCCTCAACGGCCGCAGAGGACCAATTGACCACATCCGCATCTTTCTTGGTTAAATCAGTCAATGGTTTAACAACACTAGAAAAATTAGCGATGAAGCGACGGTAAAAATTAGCAAAGCCCAGGAATTTCTGAAGGCTCTTCACAGAAGTAGGCTGAGTCCAATCATAAATGGCCTGAACTTTAACAGTGTCCATCTCGATAGTAGAAGGGGAAAAAATGAAGCCCAAAAATGAAACCTTCTGAACTCCAAAGAGACATTTAGACCCCTTCACAAAAAAGGAATTAGCACGAAGGACCTGGAACACCATTCTGACCTGCTTCACATGAGACTCCCAATCGTCCGAAAAAAACAAAATATCATCCAAATATACAATCATGAATCTATCCAGGTACTTTCGGAAGATGTCATGCATAAAGGACTGAAACACAGATGGAGCATTAGAAAGCCCGAATGGCATCACCAGGTACTCAAAATGGCCTTCGGGCGTATTAAATGCTGTTTTCTATTCGTCGCCCTGTTTAATACGCACAAGATTATACGCCCCTCGAAGATCTATCTTGGTGAACCAGCTAGCCCCCTTAATCCGAGCAAACAAATCAGACAGTAACGGCAAGGGGTACTGAAATTTGACGGTGATTTTATTGAGAAGGCGGTAATCTATACAAGGTCTCAGAGAACCATCCTTCTTGGCCACAAAAAAAACCACTGCTCCCAACGGTGACGACGACGGGCGAATATGCCCTTTCTCCAAGGACTCCTTTACATAACTCCGCATAGCGGCGTGTTCTGGCACAGATATATTGAACAGTCGGCCCTTCAGGAACTTACTACCAGGAATCAAATTAATAGCACAATCGCAATCCCTATGAGGAGGTAGGGCACTGGATTTGGGCTCATCAAATACATCCCGGTAATCTGACAAGAACTCAGGGACTTCAGAAGGATGGGAAGACGAAATTGACAACAATGGGACATCCCCATGTACCCCTTGACAACCCCAACTGGATACAGACATTGATTTCCAATCCAATACTGGATTATGGACCTGTAGCCATGGCAAACCCAAAACGACCACATCATGCAGATTATGCAACACCAAAAAGCGAATATCCTCCTGATGTGCAGGAGCCATGCACATGGTCAATTGAGTCCAGTACTGAGGCTTATTCTTGGCCAAAGGCGTAGCATCAATTCCTCTTAATGGAATAGGATACTGTAAAGGCTCCAAGAAAAAACCACAGCGCCAGGCAAACTCCAAGTCCATCAAATTCAGGGCAGCGCCTGAATCCACAAATGCCATAACAGAATAGGACGACAAAGAGCAGATCAGAGTAACGGACAAAAGAAATTTTGGCTGTACCGTACCAATGGTGGCAGACCTAGCGAACCGCTTAGTGCGTTTAGGACAATCAGAGATAGCATGAGTGGAGTCACCACAGTAAAAACACAGCCCATTCTGACGTCTGTATTCTTGCCGTTCAGCTCTGGTCAAGGTCCTATCACATTGCATAGGCTCAGGCCTCTGCTCAGAAGATACCGCCAAATGGTGCAGTTTTGCGCTCACGTAAGCGTCGATCGATCTGAATGGCCAAGGACATAGACTCATTCAGACCAGCAGGCGTGGGGAATCCCACCATAACATCCTTAAGGGCTTCAGAAAGACCCTTTCTGAAAACTGCCGCCAGGGCACACTCATTCCACTGAGTAAGCACAGACCACTTTCTAAACTTCTGACAATATACCTCCGCTTCATCCTGACCCTGACACAAAGCCAGCAAGATTTTCTCTGCCTGATCCACTGAATCTGGTTCATCATAAAGCAACCCAAGCGCCAGAAAAAACGCATCTACATTACGCAATGCAGGATCTCCTGGCGCAAGGGAAAATGCCCAGTCTTGAGGGTCGCCACGTAGCAAAGAAATAATGATTTTTACTTGCTGAATGGGGTCACGAGAGGAGCGGGGTTTCAAAGCAAAAAACAGTCTACAATTATTTTTGAAATTCAGGAACTTAGATCTATCCCCAGAAAACAAATCAGGAATTGGAATTCTGGGTTCTAACATCGGGTTCTGAACTACATAATCTTGAATGCCTTGTACCCTTGCAGTGAGTTGATCCACACAAGAGGACAGACCTTGAATGTCCATATCTACACCTGTGTCCTGAACCACCCAGAGATTTAGGGGAAAAGAAAAACAAAACACGCTGCAGAGGAAAAAAAAAAAATGGTCTCAGAACTTCTCTTATCCCTCTATTGAGATGCATTAACACTTTACGGGCCAGCTGTACTGTTATGATGACCTGGTGGTTAGGAGCACTAGGAATGACCTGATGAGCAAACTAGTAATACAGGACAAGCTCTGGGAAGTGGGAGCTCTGCTGACCGCAACCCCTAATCCTATCAGAAACAACTAGAAATAGCCGTGGAGCGTACCTGACTCTGCCCAGACGCCTCTTCACAGCCTAAGAGCTAACTACCCCTAAAGATGGAAAATAAAGCCTAACTTGCCTCAGAGAAATTCCCCAAAGAAATAAGCAGCCCCCCACAAATATTGACTGTGAGTTAAGATGGAAGTCACAAACACAGGAATGAAATAGGTTTCAGCAAAGGAGGCCAGACTTAACTAAACAGACTGAGGATAGAAAAGGTATCTTTGCGGTCAGCTACCAAAAAACCACGCAGGAGTGTGCAAAAGAGACCCCCGCACCAACTCACGGCGTGGAGGTGCCACTCTGCATCCCAGAGCTTCCAGCTAGCCGGGCAAAATCATGATAGCAAGCTGGACAAGAAAAACAGTGGTAAACAAATAAGCTAGCAGGGACTTAGCTTTTGCTGGAGTAGACAGGTCATCTGAAAGATCCAAGAGAGAACTGAACCAGTACTAGAACATTGACAGCTGGCATCAAGTAACGATCTAAGTGGAGTTAAATAGAGCAGCAGCCTAGAACTAAACGAGGTCAGCTGAGGAAGGAACCTCAGAGCCAGCAGCTCCACTTACAGCCACCAGAGGGAGTCCATGGACAGAACTCACCGAAGTACCATTCATAACCACCGGAGGGAGTTCGAGAACAGAATTCACAACACTAACCCCAACGCTAGCCCCAACCCTAACTTTAGCCCCAACCCTAACCCTAACTTTAGCTCCAATCCTAACCCTAACCTTAGCCCCAACCCTAACTTTAGCCCAACCCTAACCTTAACCCTAATGGGAAAATGGAAATAAATATTTTTTTAATTTTATTATTTTTCCCTAACTAAGGCGGTGATAAAGGGGGGTTTGATTTACTATTTATAGCGGGTTTTTATGTTTGGCAGCTGTCACACACTAAAAAACGCTTTTTATTGAAAAAAAATATTTTTTCCATTACCACAGTCTGAGAGCTGTAATTTTTCCATATTTTAGTCCACAGGGTCATGTGAGCTCTTATTTTTTTGCGGGACGAGTTGACGTTTTTATTGGTACCATTTTTGGGCACATGACAACAAAAACCAGCAATTTGTGAATTTCTTTTGGGGGGGGGGGCGTTTATAGCGTTCCGCGTTTGGTAAAATTGATAAAGCAGTTTTATTCTTCGGGTCAGTACGATTACAGTGATACCTCATTTATATCATTTTTTATATTTTGCCGCTTTTATACAATAAAAACTATTTTATAGAAAAAATAATTATTTTTCCATCGCTTTATTCTGAGGGCTATAACTTTTTTATTTTTTTTGCTGATGACGCTGTCATGGGTCGTTTTTTGCGGAACAAGATGCCGTTTTCGGAAATACCATGTTTATTTATATCCGTCTTTTTGATCGCGTGTTATTCCACTTTTTGTTCTGCGGTATGATGATAAAGCATTGTTTTTTGCCTCTTTTTTTTTTTTACGGTATTCACTGAAGGGGTTAACAAGTGGGCCAGTTTTATAGGTCGGGTCGTTATGGACGCGGCGATACTAAATATGTGTACTTTTATTGTTTTTTTATTATTAATATAAAGAAATGTATTTATTGGAACAATATATATATATTTTTTATTATTTATTTAGGATTTTTTTTTTACACGTGTAAATAGTTTTTTATTTTACTTTGTCCCAGGATGGGACATCATGGTATAGTGTCAGATCGCTGCTGCAGGCTTGCAAGCCACCTCCCTGCAGGACCCAGAAGGCCCCCCGTGGCCATCTTGGATCTGGGCCTGCAGGGAGGACAGAGGAGACGCTCGGCACAACGCGATCACATTACGTTGTTCAGAGCGTCTCAGGGAAGCACGCAGGGAGCCCCCTCCCTGCGCGATGCTTCCCTAAGCCGTCAGAACGCTCCAATCATGTTTGATCGCAGTGTTCCAGGGGTTAATGTGTCGGGAGCTTTCCGTGACCGCTCCTGGCACATAGTGCCGGATGTCAGCTGTAATAATCAGCTGACACCCGACCGCGAACGGCCGCGCTCCCCCCGTGAGCGTAGTCGATCGCCTATGACGTACTGTCCCATCCTTGGGAATTAAGTCCCAGGTCACACCAACGGGATAGTACGCCTAATGGCAGAAAGGCAGTAATTAACATCGGCCTTGCTATTATATATCTATGGATATATCTATAGAGATAGATATGGATACATCTATCTATAGATATATTTATAGATAGACAGATATATCTAGATACTTAGATATATCTATCCAAATATCTGTCTATCCATAGATCTATCTATCCATAGATCTATGGATAGATATATCTATAGATAGATATATGAATAGATCCATCTATGTACCTATAGATCTATCTATGTATAGATCTATATCTGTCTGGCAAGGTGAGGCCATCGACCACGAGCAGCTCATCGGCCGTCTCAATAGCAATGATCTTAACATCAGCCTCACTTGTGAGTGGGACAGGTCCAAAATTAGCTTTTTGGATGTAATGATTGGCAAGGATGATGCGGGGAATGTCCATACGGACATTTACCGTAAAGCAACATCTACCAATATGGTGTTACATGCCTCTTCCTGCCATCCGCGCCATATGGTCTCCTCGATACCCGTTGGACAGTTCCTCCGCCTCCGGAGGATATGCTCAACGGATGTCGATTTTGAAAAGCGTGCCGTTGAATTAACGGCACGCTTTAGTGAACGGGGATACAGCAGACGGATAATCAAAAAAGCCTACCATAGGGCGAAATATTCAACTCGTAACCGTTTGCTGTATAAACCCCAGAATAGTGGAGTAAAAACTGGAGGGGACAAACTTAGATTCATTACTACGTTTCATCCACAGGCGGATAGAGTCAGATCAGCACTCACTAAGGCCTGGCCTATTCTACAGACTGATACTATTATCAGCAAATTTCTCCCTAACAGACCTCTACTGACCTTTAGACGGGCAAGAAATCTAAGGGATCACCTAACAAATAGTCATTATGTGGGACAAGGACCAAGGACTTTCCTGGATGACATCCCGCCTCTGGGAGGATGTACCCCATGTGGCCGTTGTGTCGCATGCCCGAATGTGGACAGATGTGATACATTCACCAATTCAAGTGGCACAAGGGACTATACGATCAGGAAGCGCATTACGTGCACTTCGAGATACGTTATTTATTATGCCACGTGCCCTTTTGGGTTAATTTACATTGGGATGACAACCAGGCTATTGAAAGTGAGAGTTAGAGAGCATGTTCTGGGATTGAGGCGGCTGCTACTCAAAAGGATGTTTCCCTACTTAAAACGATCCCGAGGCACTTTAAGTCCTTGCATCTTAGTGATACTGCGTACGTAACTCTGAAGAGGGAACTATTGACATGCTTAATGTCAATATCCGTGGTGGTAGTCTTTTTAAATGTTTGGGCCAGTTGGAGACACGGTGGATATGGTCTCTCATCACCGTGCATCCACTGGGCCTAAACGAAAACATCAGTTATGCCCCTTTTCTTTAGTCGCCGCGCTGCTGTGTATGGTTTGTTCATCCGCATCATGTGTGGTTTTATTTGTTTTCAATCTTTTATTCTTGTTACTTAGGTTCTTCATATCGGTACGAGTTGGGTGTTTCCATCTGGAACTTGGGAGGAATACGAAGTTTCTGAGTATATGGATCGCTGTTCTATTTATGTTAATGCACTGTATTCTTCTATATACCATCATTTTGGAATGCCTCGTTGCGTTGTTTGGCTAGTATATCCATATATCTATTGGGTCTTTGTGCCTAATTATGTATAACTAGTATGCTATACCATCCATGTTTTGTATTTATTACTAGGGTTGAGCGAAACGGGTCGATCATTTTCAAAAGTCGCCGACTTTTGGCTAAGTCGGCGTCTCATGAAACCCGATCCGACCCCTGTGCTTGTCGGCCATGCGGTACGCGACTTTCGCGCCAAAGTCGCGTTTCAATGACGCGAAAAGCGCCATTTCTCAGCCAATGAAGGTGAACGCAGAGTGTGGGCAGCGTGATGACATAGATCCTGGTCCCCACCATCTTAGAGAAGGGCATTGCAGTGATTGGCTTGCTGTCTGCGGCGTCACAGGGGCTATAAAGGGGCGTTCCCGCCGACCGCCATCTTACTGCTGCTGATCTGAGCTTAGGGACAGGTTGCTGCCGCTTCGTCAGAAGCAGGGAGAGCGTTAGGCAGGGTCCACTAACCACCAAACCGCTTGTGCTGCAGCGATTTCCACTGTCCAACACCACCTTCGGTGTGCAGGGACTGTGGAAGCTATTTTTTTTTTTTTTTCCCCTCAGCGCTGTAGCTCATTGGGCTGCCCTAGAAGGCTCCGTGATAGCTGTATTGCTGTGTGTACGCCACTGTGGAAACCAACTGCTTTTTTCAAAGCACATATCCTCTTGTTCCTTCCTTTCTGCACAGCTATCTTTTTTGTTTGTCCACACTTTTTATTTAATTTGTGCATCAGTCCACTCCTATTGCTGCCTGCCATACCTGGCTTACATTACTGCAGGGAGATAGTAATTGTAGGACAGTTTTTTTTTTTTTTTTTTGTTTTTTTTTTGTGGGAGATTAAGATTGGCATTTCTGCTACAGTGCCATCCCTGTGTGTGCCATCTCTCACTGAGTGGGCCATAGAAAGCCTATTTATTTTTTCCGTGATTTGTGTTCTAAAATCTACCTCAACACAAAAACACTACATCAATCAGTGGGAGAAAAATATTGGCCTCAGTCAGGGCTTGTGTGCCACTGCTGTGTGTGCTATCTCTCATTCAGTGGGCTATAGCAAGCCTATTTTTTTTTTTTTTTTTTAATATTATTTGGTTTCTAAAGTCTCCCTGAAAAAAAAAAAAAACCTAAAAAAACAGTGGGAGAGTAATATTGCCCTTTCAGCTTGTGTGCCAGTCTTGACTCCTGGGTGTGCCACCTCTCTCCCTCTCATTCAGTGGGCCATAGAAAGCCTATTTATTTTTTTTTTTAAATATTATTGGGTTTCTAAAGTCTCCCTGAAAAAACAAAAAATACATAAAAAAACAGTGGGAGAGTAATATTGCCCTTTCAGCTTGTGTGCCAGTCTTGACTCCTGGGTGTGCCACCTCTCTCCCTTTCATTCAGTGGGCCATAGAAAGCCTATTTATTTTTTCCGTGATTTGTGTTCTAAATTCTACCTCAACACAAAAACACTACATCAATCAGTGGGAGAAAAATATTGGCCTCAGTCAGGGCTTGTGTGCCACTGCTGTGTGTGCTATCTCTCATTCAGTGGGCTATAGCAAGCCTATTTTTTTTTTTTTTTTTTTTTTTAATATTATTTGGTTTCTAAAGTCTCCCTGAAAAAAAAAAAAAACCCTAAAAAAACAGTGGGAGAGTAATATTGCCCTTTCAGCTTGTGTGCCAGTCTTGACTCCTGGGTGTGCCACCTCTCTCCCTCTCATTCAGTGGGCCATAGAAAGCCTATTTATTTTTTTTTTTTAATATTATTTGGTTTCTAATTCTCCCTGAAAAAAAAAAAAAAACCTAAAAAAACAGTGGGAGAATAATATTGCCCTTTCAGCTTGTGTGCCAGTCTTGACTCCTGGGTGTGCCACCTCTCTCCCTCTCATTCAGTGGGCCATAGAAAGCCTATTTATTTTTTTTTTTAAATATTATTGGGTTTCTAAAGTCTCCCTGAAAAAACAAAAAATACATAAAAAAACAGTGGGAGAGTAATATTGCCCTTTCAGCTTGTGTGCCAGTCTTGACTCCTGGGTGTGCCACCTCTCTCCCTTTCATTCAGTGGGCCATAGAAAGCCTATTTATTTTTTTTTTTTAATATTATTTGGTTTCTAAAGTCTCCCTGAAAAAAAAAAAAAAAACCTAAAAAAACAGTGGGAGAGTAATATTGCCCTTTCAGCTTGTGTGCCAGTCTTGACTCCTGGGTGTGCCACCTCTCTCCCTCTCATTCAGTGGGCCATAGAAAGCCTATTTATTTTTTTTTTTTAATATTATTTGGTTTCTAATTCTCCCTGAAAAAAAAAAAAAAAACCTAAAAAAACAGTGGGAGAATAATATTGCCCTTTCAGCTTGTGTGCCAGTCTTGACTCCTGGGTGTGCCACCTCTCTCCCTCTCATTCAGTGGGCCATAGAAAGCCTATTTATTTTTTTTAAAAAATATTATTGGGTTTCTAAAGTCTCCCTGAAAAAACAAAAAATACATAAAAAAACAGTGGGAGAGTAATATTGCCCTTTCAGCTTGTGTGCCAGTCTTGACTCCTGGGTGTGCCACCTCTCTCCCTTTCATTCAGTGGGCCATAGAAAGCCTATTTATTTTTTCCGTGATTTGTGTTCTAAATTCTACCTCAACACAAAAACACTACATCAATCAGTGGGAGAAAAATATTGGCCTCAGTCAGGGCTTGTGTGCCACTGCTGTGTGTGCTATCTCTCATTCAGTGGGCTATAGCAAGCCTATTTTTTTTTTTTTATTTTTTTTTTTTAATATTATTTGGTTTCTAAAGTCTCCCTGAAAAAAAAAAAAAACCTAAAAAAACAGTGGGAGAGTAATATTGCCCTTTCAGCTTGTGTGCCAGTCTTGACTCCTGGGTGTGCCACCTCTCTCCCTCTCATTCAGTGGGCCATAGAAAGCCTATTTATTTTTTTTTTTTAATATTATTTGGTTTCTAATTCTCCCTGAAAAAAAAAAAAAAAACCTAAAAAAACAGTGGGAGAATAATATTGCCCTTTCAGCTTGTGTGCCAGTCTTGACTCCTGGGTGTGCCACCTCTCTCCCTCTCATTCAGTGGGCCATAGAAAGCCTATTTATTTTTTTTTTAAAATATTATTGGGTTTCTAAAGTCTCCCTGAAAAAACAAAAAATACATAAAAAAACAGTGGGAGAGTAATATTGCCCTTTCAGCTTGTGTGCCAGTCTTGACTCCTGGGTGTGCCACCTCTCTCCCTTTCATTCAGTGGGCCATAGAAAGCCTATTTATTTTTTCCGTGATTTGTGTTCTAAATTCTACCTCAACACAAAAACACTACATCAATCAGTGGGAGAAAAATATTGGCCTCAGTCAGGGCTTGTGTGCCACTGCTGTGTGTGCTATCTCTCATTCAGTGGGCTATAGCAAGCCTATTTTTTTTTTTTTTTTTTTTTTTTTTTAATATTATTTGGTTTCTAAAGTCTCCCTGAAAAAAAAAAAAAAACCTAAAAAAACAGTGGGAGAGTAATATTGCCCTTTCAGCTTGTGTGCCAGTCTTGACTCCTGGGTGTGCCACCTCTCTCCCTCTCATTCAGTGGGCCATAGAAAGCCTATTTATTTATTTTTTTTAATATTATTTGGTTTCTAATTCTCCCTGAAAAAAAAAAAAAAAACCTAAAAAAACAGTGGGAGAATAATATTGCCCTTTCAGCTTGTGTGCCAGTCTTGACTCCTGGGTGTGCCACCTCTCTCCCTCTCATTCAGTGGGCCATAGAAAGCCTATTTATTTTTTTTTTAAAATATTATTGGGTTTCTAAAGTCTCCCTGAAAAAACAAAAAATACATAAAAAAACAGTGGGAGAGTAATATTGCCCTTTCAGCTTGTGTGCCAGTCTTGACTCCTGGGTGTGCCACCTCTCTCCCTTTCATTCAGTGGGCCATAGAAAGCCTATTTATTTTTTCCGTGATTTGTGTTCTAAATTCTACCTCAACACAAAAACACTACATCAATCAGTGGGAGAAAAATATTGGCCTCAGTCAGGGCTTGTGTGCCACTGCTGTGTGTGCTATCTCTCATTCAGTGGGCTATAGCAAGCCTATTTTTTTTTTTTTTTTTTTTTTTTTTTTTAATATTATTTGGTTTCTAAAGTCTCCCTGAAAAAAAAAAAAAAACCTAAAAAAACAGTGGGAGAGTAATATTGCCCTTTCAGCTTGTGTGCCAGTCTTGACTCCTGGGTGTGCCACCTCTCTCCCTCTCATTCAGTGGGCCATAGAAAGCCTATTTATTTTTTTTTTTTAATATTATTTGGTTTCTAATTCTCCCTGAAAAAAAAAAAAAAAACCTAAAAAAACAGTGGGAGAATAATATTGCCCTTTCAGCTTGTGTGCCAGTCTTGACTCCTGGGTGTGCCACCTCTCTCCCTCTCATTCAGTGGGCCATAGAAAGCCTATTTATTTTTTTTTTTAAAATATTATTGGGTTTCTAAAGTCTCCCTGAAAAAACAAAAAATACATAAAAAAACAGTGGGAGAGTAATATTGCCCTTTCAGCTTGTGTGCCAGTCTTGACTCCTGGGTGTGCCACCTCTCTCCCTTTCATTCAGTGGGCCATAGAAAGCCTATTTATTTTTTCCGTGATTTGTGTTCTAAATTCTACCTCAACACAAAAACACTACATCAATCAGTGGGAGAAAAATATTGGCCTCAGTCAGGGCTTGTGTGCCACTGCTGTGTGTGCTATCTCTCATTCAGTGGGCTATAGCAAGCCTATTTTTTTTTTTTTTTTTTTTTTTTAATATTATTTGGTTTCTAAAGTCTCCCTGAAAAAAAAAAAAAAACCTAAAAAAACAGTGGGAGAGTAATATTGCCCTTTCAGCTTGTGTGCCAGTCTTGACTCCTGGGTGTGCCACCTCTCTCCCTCTCATTCAGTGGGCCATAGAAAGCCTATTTATTTTTTTTTTTTAATATTATTTGGTTTCTAATTCTCCCTGAAAAAAAAAAAAAAAACCTAAAAAAACAGTGGGAGAATAATATTGCCCTTTCAGCTTGTGTGCCAGTCTTGACTCCTGGGTGTGCCACCTCTCTCCCTCTCATTCAGTGGGCCATAGAAAGCCTATTTATTTTTTTTTTTAAATATTATTGGGTTTCTAAAGTCTCCCTGAAAAAACAAAAAATACATAAAAAAACAGTGGGAGAGTAATATTGCCCTTTCAGCTTGTGTGCCAGTCTTGACTCCTGGGTGTGCCACCTCTCTCCCTTTCATTCAGTGGGCCATAGAAAGCCTATTTATTTTTTCCGTGATTTGTGTTCTAAATTCTACCTCAACACAAAAACACTACATCAATCAGTGGGAGAAAAATATTGGCCTCAGTCAGGGCTTGTGTGCCACTGCTGTGTGTGCTATCTCTCATTCAGTGGGCTATAGCAAGCCTATTTTTTTTTTTTTTTTTTTTTTTTTTAATATTATTTGGTTTCTAAAGTCTCCCTGAAAAAAAAAAAAAAACCTAAAAAAACAGTGGGAGAGTAATATTGCCCTTTCAGCTTGTGTGCCAGTCTTGACTCCTGGGTGTGCCACCTCTCTCCCTCTCATTCAGTGGGCCATAGAAAGCCTATTTATTTTTTTTTTTAATATTATTTGGTTTCTAATTCTCCCTGAAAAAAAAAAAAAAAACCTAAAAAAACAGTGGGAGAATAATATTGCCCTTTCAGCTTGTGTGCCAGTCTTGACTCCTGGGTGTGCCACCTCTCTCCCTCTCATTCAGTGGGCCATAGAAAGCCTATTTATTTTTTTTTTAAAATATTATTGGGTTTCTAAAGTCTCCCTGAAAAAACAAAAAATACATAAAAAAACAGTGGGAGAGTAATATTGCCCTTTCAGCTTGTGTGCCAGTCTTGACTCCTGGGTGTGCCACCTCTCTCCCTTTCATTCAGTGGGCCATAGAAAGCCTATTTATTTTTTCCGTGATTTGTGTTCTAAATTCTACCTCAACACAAAAACACTACATCAATCAGTGGGAGAAAAATATTGGCCTCAGTCAGGGCTTGTGTGCCACTGCTGTGTGTGCTATCTCTCATTCAGTGGGCTATAGCAAGCCTATTTTTTTTTTTTTTTTTTTTTTTTTTAATATTATTTGGTTTCTAAAGTCTCCCTGAAAAAAAAAAAAAAACCTAAAAAAACAGTGGGAGAGTAATATTGCCCTTTCAGCTTGTGTGCCAGTCTTGACTCCTGGGTGTGCCACCTCTCTCCCTCTCATTCAGTGGGCCATAGAAAGCCTTTTTTTTTTTTGGTTTTTTTAATATTATTTGGCTTCTAAAGTCTCCCTGAAAAAAACAAAAAAAACATAAAAAACAGTGGGAGAGTAATATTGCCCTTTCAGCTTGTGCGCCAGTCTTGACTCCTGGTTGTGCCACCTCTCTCTCTCTAATTGTGGGCCATAGAAAGCCTTTTTTTTTTTTTTTTTTTAATATTATTTGGTTTCTAAAGTCTCCCTGAGAAAAAAAAATAAATAAATTAGGTGGGAGATTAATATTGACATTAGTGCTTGAGTGACAGTCCTGCGTGTGTGTCATCTCTGTGATTTTGTGCCACAGAAAACAGAGTGTGTAACATTGTGCCTGATTTTCCTTGTGGTCTCACCAACCTGTTAAGGGATATTGAAATCATACTGAAGTTATAGCTCACCGTGTAAGTTGTTTGACAGCAACAAATAAAGTTACTTTGGTTAAGATTTTAAAACAATGAGGAAGTCTGGTGCAAGAGGTCGTCGTGGGCGTTCATTGTCAGCTGGTAATGATGGTAGTGGTAGTGGAGCATCAGGTGGTCGTGGGGACAAAAATATTCCACCTAAGTCTGGAGCTGTGGAGCCAGTTTCGTCGTCAGGCTACACAAGGCCTCGAACGCTCTCTTTTCTGGGAGTAGGAAAACCGCTTTTAAAGGCGGAGCAGCAACAGCAAGTTTTGGCTTACATTGCAGACTCAGCCTCTAGCTCTTTTGCCTCCTCTTCCGAAACTGGTAAATGTAAAAGCAGCGCGTCGCTTGTGGATGTTCACGGTCAGGGACAAGTCGCTTCCTTGTCCTCCTCAGCAAAAACTACAACAAGAGAGAAGGATGCAGCAGGCGACACAACGGGTCACTCCATGGAGCTCTTTACACATACCGTCCCTGGCTTAGAAAGTGAAACATTTAACAGGCCATGCCCATTACAAGTATATTCTGACATGGAGTGCACTGATGCACAGCCACAGCCAGAGTACTATGCTGCTCCTTTGACTCAGACCACCACATTGCCCTCTCAGGGTACAGATCCACAATCAGACCCTGATGAGACTATGTTGCCCCGCCACGAACGCTATACCACCGACCGACACAGTGACACAGACGAAGTTGCACACGAGCTCGAAGAGGAGGTAATAGATGACCCAGTTATTGACCCCGATTGGCAGCCATTGGGGGAACAGGGTGCAGGCGGCAGTAGTTCAGAAGCGGAGGTGGAGGAGGGGCCGCAGCAGGCATCAACATCGCAACAGGTTCCATCTGCCGGGCCCGTATCTGGACCAAAACGCGTGTCAAAGCCAAAACCTGTTGGAGCACAGCGTTGCCATCCGGTTAAAGCTCAGTCTGCAATCCCTGAAAAGGGATCCGAGTCTAGGAAGAGTGCAGTCTGGCATTTTTTTAAACAACATCCAACTGATCAGCGCAAAGTCATCTGTCAAAAATGTTCAACTAGCTTAAGCAGAGGTCAGAATCTGAAAAGTCTAAATACTAGTTGCATGCATAGACACTTAACCACCATGCATTTTCAAGCCTGGACTAACTACCAAACGTCCCTCAAGGTTGTAGCACCCTCGGCCAATGAAGCTAGTCAGCAACGCAACATCCCTTCCGTCACTGTAAGGCCACCATTTTCCGCACCACCGGCAGTATCTGTGCAGGTTTCTTTGCCAGCCAAAAGCAGTCAGGGTCAGGGAATCACCAGTTTTGTAGGAGGAAATATTGCATCTAGGGCACCGGCGGAAACAATACCGTCTCCAACCGTCTCTCAGTCTGCCATGTACACCGGCACACCCGAAAGTTCCACGATCTCCAGCTCTCCAGTCCAGCTCACCCTACATGAGACTCTGGTTAGAAAAAGGAAGTACTTATCCTCGCATCCGCGTACACAGGGTTTTAACGCCCACATAGCTAGACTAATCTCGTTAGAGATGATGCCCTACCGGTTAGTTGAAAGCGAAGCTTTCAAAGCCCTGATGGAGTACGCTGAACCACGATACGAGCTACCCAGTCGACACTTTTTTTCCAGAAAAGCCATCCCAGCCCTGCACCAGCATGTTAAACAGCGCATCGTCCATGCACTCAGGCAATCTGTGAGTACAAAGGTGCACCTGACTACAGATGCATGGACCAGTAGGCATGGCCAGGGACGTTATGTGTCCATCACGGCACACTGGGTGAATGTGGTGGATGCAGGGTCCACAGGCGACATCAATTTAGGGACAGTTGTGCCTAGCCCACGGTCTAGGAAACAGTTGGCTGTAGGCGTTCGCACCCCCTCCTCCTCCTCCTCCTCGTCCTCCTGCAGAAGCTACAGCTCTTCCACAGAACGCAGTCTGCCAACCACTCCATCGGCAGATGACACTGTTGCACACCAGTTGTCCCATTATGGGCCAGCTACTGCCAAGCGTCAGCAGGCTGTATTGGCTATGAAGTGCTTGGGCGACAATAGACACACCGCGGAAGTTCTGTCCGAGTTCTTGCAACAAGAAACGCAGTCGTGGCTGGGCACAGTAGATCTTGAGGCAGGCAAGGTAGTGAGTGATAACGGAAGGAATTTCATGGCTGCCATCTCCCTTTCCCAACTGAAACACATTCCTTGCCTGGCTCACACCTTAAACCTGGTGGTGCAGTGCTTATTGAAAACTTATCCTGGGTTCTCCGACCTGCTCCTCAAAGTGCGTGCACTTTGCTCACATATCCGACGTTCGCCTGTACACGCCAGCCGTATGCAGACCTATCAGCGGTCTTTGAACCTTCCCCAGCATCGCCTAATCATAGACGTTGCAACAAGGTGGAACTCAACACTGCACATGCTTCAGAGACTGTGCGAACAGAGGCGTGCTGTTATTTATTTGTGGGAGGATACACGGGCAGGCAGTAGGATGGCAGACATGGAGTTGTCAGGTGTGCAGTGGTCTAAGATACAAGACATGTGTCAAGTCCTTCAGTGCTTTGAGGAATGCACACGGCTGGTTAGTGCAGACAACGCCGTAATAAGCATGAGCATCCCCCTAATGCGTCTGCTGATGCAAAGTTTGACGCACATAAAGGAGCAGGCGTCTGCACCAGAGGAAGAGGAAAGCCTTGATGACAGTCAGCCATTGTCTGGTCAGGGCAGTGTACAGGACGAGGTAGCGGGCGAAGAGGAGGTGGAGGACGAGGAGGATGATGGGGATGAGTATATTTTTAATGCCGAACCTTTCCCGGGGGCACAGGAATTTGGTTGCGTGTCACGGCCGGGTTCTGGTTTTTTGAGGGACACAAGTGACGTAGATTTGCCTGCAACTGCCCCTCAACCAATCACAACCGGAGATTTGACAACTGGAACTTTGGCCCACATGGCGGATTATGCCTTACGTATCCTAAAAAGGGACACACGCATTACGAAAATGATGAACGATGACGATTACTGGTTGGCCTGCCTCCTTGATCCACGCTATAAAGGCAAATTGCAAAATATTATGCCACATGAGAACTTGGAACTAATATTAGCAACCAAACAATCAACTCTTGTTGACCGTTTGCTTCAGGCATTCCCAGCACACAGCGCACGTGATCGTTCTCACACGAGCTCCAGGGGGCAGCAGACTAGGAGTGTTAGGGGTGCACACATCAGAAGTGGCGTTGGACAGAGGGGTTTTCTGACCAGGTTGTGGAGTGATTTTGCTATGACCGCAGACAGGACAGGTACTGCTGCATCAATTGAAAGTGACAGGAGACAACATTTGTCCAGTATGGTTACTAACTATTTTTCATCCCTTATCGATGTTCTCCCTCAACCGTCATTCCCATTTGATTACTGGGCCTCCAAATTAGACACCTGGCCAGAATTGGCAGAATATGCATTGCAGGAGCTTGCTTGCCCGGCAGCAAGTGTCCTATCAGAAAGAGTATTCAGTGCTGCAGGTTCAATATTAACCGAAAAAAGGACTCGTCTGGCTACCCAAAATGTTGACGATCTAACATTCATTAAAATGAACCACAACTGGATTTCGAAATCTTTTGCCCCACCTTGCCCGGCCGACACCTAGCTTTCCTATGAAAAGCTCTTGCCTGTGAATTACTTTTCTAATGTCTAATTTGCTGCAGCTGATTGTACAGCATACGACATGTTTACACCTCCCTAAATGGCAAAACTCCCCACACGGGGCCGTGGTATCGCGACTTGGCGCAAGCACCCGTGAGACTGCTGTTTGTCTGAAGTGGTGGGTGTGCTCGCTTTTGGTTGACGGCATTGCTACTGGGTCCCTCATAGTACAATGTAGTGTCTCTGGCGGTGGTGGTGCGCACCCAACGTCAGACACACCGTTGTAACATGAGGGGCCCTGGGGCGGTCCCGCCGGCCTCAAGAGAGTTCCCCCCTACCCCAGCTCAAAATGTGCTCTACCACGTGCAAAATTATGTCGCACAGCTCCACCAATCTTTAGTCTATTCGCTGACATCATTCAATGTCTGGCACTGACAATACAAATTTGTAGACATCTATGATGCAACTTAAAGTAGTCTGTGTCTGTGTCCTATATTGGCACCATTAAATAGTTACTGCCAAATTACTATGTCAGAAACTCAGTAGATGAGCCCACCCCTGTACCTAAGTATGCCACCTTTTTTTTTTGTTTTGGTTGTTTTGCGAGACATTAACATCTATTTATATTTTGGGAGTACTGGGACAGACACTCCTTGCACTACTCCTCCACTCACCACCAAGCTGCCTGTGTATCCATGTAACCGCTGTAAAACTGCCATGAGCCTATTGTTTGTTATTTTAGGCCTTTGATAGCCTGTCTGCGGCCCCTACTTGCAATACTCCTCCACTGACCACCAAGCTGCCTGCCCGTGTATCCATGTAACCGCTGTAAAACTGCCATGAGCCTATTGTTTGTTATTTTAGGCCTTTGATAGCCTGTCTGCGGTCCCTACTTTAAATACTCCTCCACTGACCACCAAGCTGCCTGCCCGTGTATCCATGTAACCGCTGTGAAACTGCCATGAGCCTATTGTTTGTTATGTTAGGCCTTTGATAGCCTGTCTGCGGTCCCTACTTTAAATACTCCTCCACTGACCAGACCACTGCTGCCCGTGTACCCCTGGAACCAATTATAAAGTGCCTACAGCCAGCCCATTTTCTTATGTTAGGCCTTTGAAGCCTGTCTGCGGTCCCTACTTTAAATACTCCTCCACTCACCACCACCAAGCTGCCTGCCCGTGTATCCATGTAACCGCTGTGAAACTGCCATGAGCCTATTGTTTGTTATGTTAGGCCTTTGATAGCCTGTCTGCGGTCCCTACTTTAAATACTCCTCCACTGACCAGACCACTGCTGCCCGTGTACCCCTGGAACCAATTATAAAGTGCCTACAGCCAGCCCATTTTCTTATGTTAGGCCTTTGAAGCCTGTCTGCGGTCCCTACTTTAAATACTCCTCCACTCACCACCACCAAGCTGCCTGCCCGTGTATCCATGTAACCGCTGTGAAACTGCCATGAGCCTATTGTTTGTTATTTTAGGCCTTTGATAGCCTGTCTGCGGCCCCAACTTGCAATACTCCTCCACTGACCACCAAGCTGCCTGCCCGTGTATCCATGTAACCGCTGTGAAACTGCCATGAGCCTATTGTTTGTTATTTTAGGCCTTTGATAGCCTGTCTGCGGCCCCAACTTGCAATACTCCTCCACTGACCACCAAGCTGCCTGCCCGTGTATCCATGTAACCGCTGTAAAACTGCCATGAGCCTATTGTTTGTTATTTTAGGCCTTTGATAGCCTGTCTGCGGTCCCTACTTTAAATACTCCTCCACTGACCACCAAGCTGCCTGCCCGTGTATCCATGTAACCGCTGTGAAACTGCCATGAGCCTATTGTTTGTTATGTTAGGCCTTTGATAGCCTGTCTGCGGTCCCTACTTTAAATACTCCTCCACTGACCAGACCACTGCTGCCCGTGTACCCCTGGAACCAATTATAAAGTGCCTACAGCCAGCCCATTTTCTTATGTTAGGCCTTTGAAGCCTGTCTGCGGTCCCTACTTTAAATACTCCTCCACTCACCACCACCAAGCTGCCTGCCCGTGTATCCATGTAACCGCTGTGAAACTGCCATGAGCCTATTGTTTGTTATTTTAGGCCTTTGATAGCCTGTCTGCGGCCCCAACTTGCAATACTCCTCCACTGACCACCAAGCTGCCTGCCCGTGTATCCATGTAACCGCTGTAAAACTGCCATGAGCCTATTGTTTGTTATTTTAGGCCTTTGATAGCCTGTCTGCGGTCCCTACTTTAAATACTCCTCCACTGACCACCAAGCTGCCTGCCCGTGTATCCATGTAACCGCTGTGAAACTGCCATGAGCCTATTGTTTGTTATGTTAGGCCTTTGATAGCCTGTCTGCGGTCCCTACTTTAAATACTCCTCCACTGACCAGACCACTGCTGCCCGTGTACCCCTGGAACCAATTATAAAGTGCCTACAGCCAGCCCATTTTCTTATGTTAGGCCTTTGAAGCCTGTCTGCGGTCCCTACTTTAAATACTCCTCCACTCACCACCACCAAGCTGCCTGCCCGTGTATCCATGTAACCGCTGTGAAACTGCCATGAGCCTATTGTTTGTTATGTTAGGCCTTTGATAGCCTGTCTGCGGTCCCTACTTTAAATACTCCTCCACTGACCACCAAGCTGCCTGCCCGTGTATCCATGTAACCGCTGTAAAACTGCCATGAGCCTATTGTTTGTTATTTTAGGCCTTTGATAGCCTGTCTGCGGTCCCTACTTTAAATACTCCTCCACTGACCACCAAGCTGCCTGCCCGTGTATCCATGTAACCGCTGTAAAACTGCCATGAGCCTATTGTTTGTTATTTTAGGCCTTTGATAGCCTGTCTGCGGCCCCAACTTGCAATACTCCTCCACTGACCACCAAGCTGCCTGCCCGTGTATCCATGTAACCGCTGTAAAACTGCCATGAGCCTATTGTTTGTTATTTTAGGCCTTTGATAGCCTGTCTGCGGTCCCTACTTTAAATACTCCTCCACTGACCACCAAGCTGCCTGCCCGTGTATCCATGTAACCGCTGTGAAACTGCCATGAGCCTATTGTTTGTTATGTTAGGCCTTTGATAGCCTGTCTGCGGTCCCTACTTTAAATACTCCTCCACTGACCAGACCACTGCTGCCCGTGTACCCCTGGAACCAATTATAAAGTGCCTACAGCCAGCCCATTTTCTTATGTTAGGCCTTTGAAGCCTGTCTGCGGTCCCTACTTTAAATACTCCTCCACTCACCACCACCAAGCTGCCTGCCCGTGTATCCATGTAACCGCTGTGAAACTGCCATGAGCCTATTGTTTGTTATTTTAGGCCTTTGATAGCCTGTCTGCGGCCCCTACTTGCAATACTCCTCCACTGACCACAATGCTGCCTGGAGTGCCTGCCTGTGTATCCATGTAACCGATGTAAAACTGCCATGACTGCCTACTGTTTGTTATTTTAGGCCTTTGATAGCCTGTCTGCAGCCCCTACTTGCAATACTCCTCCACTGACCACACCAATGCTGCCCGTGTACCCCTGGAACCTATTTAAAAGTTCATAGAGCCTAGTTATATATTTTATTTACTATTAATAAGGCCATGATGGACTACGCTGTACCACGCTACAAGCTAACCAGTCGACACTTCTTTTGCGAGAAAAGCCATCCCAACCCTCCACCAGCATGTAGAAGACCGCATTGTCCATGCACTCTGGCAATCTGTGAGTACAAAGGTGCACCTGACAACAGACGCATGGACCTGTAGGCATGGCCACGGAAGATTACGTGTCCATTACGGCGCAATGGGTTAATGTGGTGGATGCATGGTCCACAGGGGACAGCCTACTAAGTCTGTCTGCAGTCCCTAATTCAAATTGTCCTCCACTGTCTAAATCGGAACTTCCACCTTCTGGCTTTCGGCCTATAGTATCAGAAATTAAACTGCATTTGGCCTTCAACTTTGGTTAGGGCCTACTAACGGCTTCTGCCCCTCCCTGGTGTTGCCCTCAACTAAATAAAGCTGAGCTTCAACCTTCCGGCTCTCATTATGTGGTTTTAAAAAAAAAAATGGTGGTTAGGGCCTACTAACGGCTTCTGCCCCTCCCTGGTGTTGTCCTCAACTAAATAAAGCTGAGCTTCAACCTTCCGGCTCTCATTATGTGGTTTTTAAAAAAAAAATGGTGGTTAGGGCCTACTAACGGCTTCTGCCCCTCCCTGGTGTTGCCCTCAACTAAATAAAGCTGAGCTTCAACCTTCTGCTCCAAATTACCATTTTGAAAAATGCAATAGGCTTTTCAGGCCTACTAAAGGTGTCTGTCTGTGTGCCCCTCCCTGGTGTTGTCCTCAACTAAATAAAGCTGAGCTTCAACCTTCCGGCTCTCATTATGTGGTTTTAAAAAAAAAAATGGTGGTTAGGGCCTACTAACGGCTTCTGCCCCTCCCTGGTGTTGCCCTCAACTAAATAAAGCTGAGCTTCAACCTTCTGCTCCAAATTACCATTTTGAAAAATGCAATAGGCTTTTCAGGCCTACTAAAGGTGTCTGTCTGTGTGCCCCTCCCTGGTGTTGTCCTCAACTAAATAAAGCTGAGCTTCAACCTTCCGGCTCTCATTATGTGGTTTTAAAAAAAAAAATGGTGGTTAGGGCCTACTAACGGCTTCTGCCCCTCCCTGGTGTTGTCCTCAACTAAATAAAGCTGAGCTTCAACCTTCCGGCTCTCATTATGTGGTTTTAAAAAAAAAAAAGGTGGTTAGGGCCTACTAACGGCTTCTGCCCCTCCCTGGTGTTGCCCTCAACTAAATAAAGCTGAGCTTCAACCTTCTGCTCCAAATTACCATTTTGAAAAATGCAATAGGCTTTTCAGGCCTACTAAAGGTGTCTGTCTGTGTGCCCCTCCCTGGTGTTGTCCTCAACTAAATAAAGCTGAGCTTCAACCTTCCGGCTCTCATTATGTGGTTTTAAAAAAAAAAAATGGTGGTTAGGGCCTACTAACGGCTTCTGCCCCTCCCTGGTGTTGCCCTCAACTAAATAAAGCTGAGCTTCAACCTTCTGCTCCAAATTACCATTTTGAAAAATGCAATAGGCTTTTCCGGCCTACTAAAGGTGTCTGTCTGTGTGCCCCTGCCTGGTGTTGCCCTCAACTAAATAAAGCTGAGCTTCAACCTTCTGCTCCAAATTACCATTTTAAAAAATGCAATAGGCTTTTCCGGCCTACTAAAGGTGTCTGCCCCTCCCTGGTGTTGTCCTCAACTGAACAAAGCTGAGCTTCCACATTCTGGCTTTCGCCCTATACTATCAGATATTAAACTGCATTTGGCCTACTAGTGTGGTTAGGCCCTTGAAACAGTGTCTGCTGCTCTTGGGTTTGCTACTCCACTGAACAAAGCAATGCCGCCTGTTTAGTCCTGTTACCAATTTTGAACTGTATGTAGCCTACTTTATTCTTTGGCCCTATATCTGTTTCCTCCTCATCCTGCCCATTGCCCAGCCACTGCTAAATGAGTCTGCTGGTACATTGACCTAGACCACTACATTCCCCTTGTACTCTACACAGCCAGAATCTGTCCCTGCTGAAAGTAAGGTTCCCCTTCCCGCATGTTATACCACCTTACACAGGGACAAAGAGGAAGGTGCAGATGAAAGTGCAGGTTCCTTCATCAGGTGGGGGGGCATACTCGTTGGCGACGTCACTGGCACAGGGCCCCTCAGAGTACGCAAAAGTGTCGCTGCTGGTGGGAGGCGCCCCCGCCATGCAAACACACCGCCGTACTTTGAGGGGCCCTGTGCCAGTGGCAATGCGAACGAGTGGGCCCCCCCCCCCTGCTTGCTCAGGATCACAGCACTTGCAACTTTTAAATACTTACCTTTCCCTGCAACACCGCCGTGACGTAGTCCGCATTTCCTGGGCCCACGAAAAACTTGAGCCAGCCCTACTCCCCCCACAACTTTCCCCCAATTCCCTATGCCCAACTATTATTATACAGTTAATTAAGATTGGCAAGCTTCAGAAACAAGAATGGATGTTTTTGGCATTAAAATGGGCACTGTAGGTGTTTTCCTGGCCTCCACTCACTGCCGACTATGCTTCCCCATTGACTTGCATTGGGTTTCGTGTTTCGGTCGATCCCCGACTTTTAGCGATAATCGGCCGACTGCACTCGACTCGACTCTGGACAAAATCGGGTTTCCCAAAACCCTACTCGATTTTAAAAAAATGAAAGTCGCTCAACCCTATTTATTACCAATGTATTTTTGATATATTATTTATAATTAGATTTACTGGATGCTGTATTATTATTTTCTCCCTGACATGGATGGCTTTATATTATACTTATATGTATATGTTTGATATCATGTTCCCCGCAACGCAGCACCTGTGAACGTTTGCTTGATCCATATATTTGTATATATTTATAACATGGTTCCCCCTTGCCTTTCCCGTGCTCTTGTACCGTATATTCATTTCTTTTTGTGTAGTTTTTGTCTTTCATATTCTATGTCCCGTTGCCCTCATGTTTTGCCCTTAATAGAGATGGCTTCTTCATACTCACATATTGCTGCGCGTGCGCCGCTCTGTCATCACTCCGCCTTCCCCCAGTGGCCGCGTTAGTACTTCCTGATCACGTGGGGCCCCACGTGCTTCCGGTCGTCGGCTGCCCGGCATGCTGGTTTGGGCGGAAGTGGGGCGGAGCGGGTCCGCGCTGCATTGCATTGTATTTATATCCTTCATTGCCCATATGTGTCTATGCGCACCTTGAGGAAGGTACCAAACCGAAACGCGCGTCGGGGTGGATCGGTGTCCCTAGGCTACGCACTATTATTATCAGGTGATGTGCACGCGTCTATTTTTCATATGTATTTGTGGCCATTTGATTGATTACTATATGAGTATGTATTAAACGTTACTGGCTATACTATTGCTTTGGCCGGCAATTACAATTGCTGCTATGCACTATACGCCGCACTTTATAGTTCACCTTTATGGACTCATATGTATGTAGGGATTGCCGTACCTTGGGCTTTTACATGTTGCTGATGGCATCCTATGTCATCTTTTGGCCCTGCTTGGCACTGTTTGTCTGGTTGCTTTATTGTGCTTAATAAATAAATATTGTTTGCTTTGGATTCTATGACAGTATGGTGCTTTTTTCCGTATTGTATTATGTTTTGCAGTTATCCTTATGTCCATGCATAGGTGGTGTTTTGGATTTTTGGACCATTTTGAGACATGTAGCTATATATATATATATATATATATATATATATATATATATATATGTATATACATATATATATATTGTGAGGCTGTGGCCTCTGATACAGCTAGGGGGCGCTGTTTGTTCTCCCAGAATGTGCATGCAGACGGATGAAGTCCATAGGTGTGCATGAGAGTCACGGATTTCTGGCCCGGGTTTTCCAGGTGGCTGAAGGCCACAGGTTTGTGTGTGTTTAAAAGCCCTGCAGTAAGGGGTATGGGTGTGTCAGGCCATGCAGGCCGTGTCAGGTGTCTGGCCAGGTGAGGCCAGGTGTGCGAGGTGCACGTCAGTGTCAGTCTGGTGTGTGCTGGTCTGCAGAGTGCATGGAGGCCAACAGAGCCAGCACCCAGGGCAGCTGAATAGCCTGGCACCCGCAGCGTACACAGAGATGCAAGTCGTCCATGGTACTGGTCTCGGATGTGGACAGTCCTGTGCCCGGAGGTGGACAGTCCTGTGCCCGGAGGTGGATGTCCTGTGCCCGTAGGAGTCGGATGTGGACAGTTCTGTGCCCGGAGGTGGATGTCCTGTACCCGAAAGAGGACTAGCATGTGCAACGATTGCAAACAGGTGGATATGGTGCCCGGCTGCTATCCGGAGGATATCCTGAACTGTGTAGGACTGTGTGAGTAAAGAGTGAGTACAGAGACTCTGTCTTATGTGTACCCGGCTGCACTCCAGAGGATAAAGAGTGCAGTGCGCTGAGTGAGTACAGAGACTGTGATACAGCGATGCAGGACACCCACGAGAACTAGTCAGAGGAGGGCTGGCATGAGTAGTGTCTGCAACATATGAGGCTGTGTGTATGGAAACGTATAGAGACTGTGAGATGGCGTGCGGTCGCCCAGGGAAACTGGACAAGGGAAGTCTGGCCTGTTTAGGGACCGCAAATCTAAAGCCATGTGAAATGTATTGCATTGAACTGGTGTAAACTGATCACTGAAGTTATACGCATTTATGTGTTCTGGACTTTAATGCTGTGAAGAAACACATTAAAAGAGACTTTTGTGTTTGAATTTGTGGGTCACTGCTTCTTCACTGCGTACGAAGCTACTGCAGCTTTACATATGGTGGAGAATGCGGGCAGTGTGAACTGAGGCATACCCCAAAGCGTGCTGCATAGCATTGTGCAAAGTCAGCTAGAAATTTTTTATTTTTTTTTCTCAAGACTGTCTTGCTGTGGCTCGGCGGGGCCATGAAGATTGAAAGCTTCTGGCAGTAACTCGGTGGGGTTACGAAGATTTGCTTTGGATCGACAGGTCCACGAAGTCTGCGCAGCAGGAGCTGCAATTCTGGCAGCAACAGCTAGAGGCGCTGCAGTTGCAGCAGAGAATGTGTTTATGTACTGTTTTTGGCGTAGAACCTGAAAATATTGAGATACCTGCCATAGGGGTCACCAAATTAGGGTCAGAGTATAATCCCGATAGGCTCCCCCTAGAGGTTTTGGCAGGAGAAACTGAAAACGTTGTTTTGAGCGGGGATGTCACAGGGTCATACGGATGCCTTATTATCTCGCGCCCATACGGGGTAACAAGTGTTCAACCCCACAGGTATGAACAGGGGGGGAGGATATGTGAGGCTGTGGCCTCTAATACAGCTAGGGGGTGCAGTTTGTTCTCCCCAGAATGTGCATGCAGACGGATGAAGTCCATAGGTGTGCATGAGAGTCACGGATTTCCGTCCCGGGTTTTCCAGGTGGCTGAAGGCCACAGGTTTGTGTGTGTTTAAAAGCCCTGCAGTAAGGGGTATGGGTGTGTCAGGCCGTGCAGGCCGTGTCAGGTGTCTGGCCAGGTGAGACCAGGTGTGCGAGGTGCATGTCAGTGTCAGTCTGGTGTGTGCTGGTCTGCAGAGTGCATGGAGGCCAGCAGAGCCAGCACCCAGGGCAGCTGAATAGCCTGGCACCCACAGCGTACACAGAGATGCAAGTCGTCCATGGTACTGGTCTCGGATGTGGACAGTCCTGTGCCCGGAGGTGGACAGTCCTGTGCCCGGAGGTGGATGTCCTGTGCCCGTAGGAGTCGGATGTGGACAGTTCTGTGCCCGGAGGTGGATGTCCTGTACCCGAAAGAGGACTAGCATGTGCAACGATTGCAAACAGGTGGATATGGTGCCCGGCTGCTATCCGGAGGATATCCTGAACTGTGTATGACTGTGTGAGTAAAGAGTGAGTACAGAGACTCTGTCTTATGTGTACCCGGCTGCACTCCAGAGGATAAAGAGTGCAGTGCGCTGAGTGAGTACAGAGACTGTGATACAGCGATGCAGGACACCCACGAGAACTAGTCAGAGGAGGGCTGGCGTGAGTAGTGTCTGCAACATATGAGGCTGTGTGTATGGAAACGTATAGAGACTGTGAGATGGCGTGCGGTCGCCCAGGGAAACTGGACAAGGGAAGTCTGGCCTGTTTAGGGACCGCAAATCTAAAGCCATGTGAAATGTATTGCATTGAACTGGTGTAAACTGATCACTGAAGTTATACGCATTTATGTGTACTGGACTTTAATGCTGTGAAGAAACACATTAAGGCCGGTTTCACACGTCAGTGGCTCCGGTACGTGAGGTGACAGTTTCCTCACGTACCAGAGCCACTGACACACGTAGACACATTGAAATCAATGCATCTGTGCAGATGTCATTGATTTTTTGCGGACCGTGTCTCCGTGTGCCAAACACGGAGACATGTCAGTGTTCGTGGGAGCGCACGTATTACACGGACCCATTAAAGTCAATGGGTCCGTGTAAAACACGTACCACACACGGATGTTGTCCGTGTGCAGTCCGTGTGCCGTGCAGGAGACAGCGCTACAGTAAGCGCTGTCCCCCCCACATGGTGCTGAAGCCGCCATTCATATCTTCTCTGCAGCAGCGTTTGCTGTAGAGAAGATATGAATAATCCTTTTTTTTATTTGTTTCTCGTGTTTAACATAAAGATCCCTGTCCCCACCCCCCTCCCACCCCCTGTGCGGCCGCCCGCTGTTATTAAAATACTTACCCGGCTCCCTCGCAGTGTCCTGTCCTGGCCGCAGCTTCTCCTGTATGCGGTCACGTGGGGCCGCCCATTACAGAAATGAATATGCAGCTCCACCCCTATGGGAGGTGGAGCTGCATATTCATGACTGTAATCGGCGGCCCCACGTGACCGCTCATACAGTAGAAGCTGCGGCCAGGACAGGACACTGCGAGGGAGCCGGGTAAGTATTTTATGTTATGATCTGGTGACCTTGGAGCCGCATGAAAACTTTCTCTGGAGTCGGTGGAACCTGTACTGACCGCAAATCCTGAACTAACACCGCAACTAGAAGTAGCCGTGGGGTGTGCCTAACAAACCCTAGACACCTCGACACAGCCGGAGGACTAAATACCCCTATAGATGGAAATAGGAATGCTATCTTGCCTCAGAGCAGACCCCCAAAGGATAGGCAGCCCCCCACGAATAATGACTGTGAGTAGGAGAAGAATAGACACACGCAGGTAGAAAACAGGATTTAGCAAAAGAGGCCACTCTAGCTAAATAGGAAAGGATAGGACAGATTACTAGGCGGTCAGTATTAAAACCCTTCCAAAAATATCCACAGCAGATAATACAAAAAGTTCCACAATCTAACTAAAGACCTGGAATGTGTATCTGCCACTCCAGAGAATCCAACAAGACTGAGAAAATACTGACACAGTCTAAGCTGGACAAGAAAACACAAAGAAGAGCACTGAATTGTGAAGCACACAGCATGTGTGCCACAGGAAAAAGAAAACAGACACTTATCTTTGCTGATTTGGCAGAAAGGCAGGAGGAACCAGGCAGAGGTCCAACACCTCCCAACAACAATTGCCAACTGGCAAGGACTAATGAATCCTGCACACCTAAATACCCCAGTCAGAACTGCAATCAGCAGACACACCTGACCAGGACTGCAACCCAGGAACAACTGCATTACCACCTACTACCACCGGAGGGAACCCAAAAGCAGAATTCACAACAATTTTAATAACAGCAGGCGGGCGCACAGGGGGTGAGGACATGGATCTTTATGTTAAACACGAGAAACAAAAAAAAAAAAGGATTATTCATATCTTCTTTACAGCAAACGCTGCTGCAGAGAAGATATGAATGGCGGCTTCAGCACCACGTGGGGGGGGACAGCGCTTATCTCTAGCGCTGTCTCCTGCACGGTGCGTGTGGTACCCAGTCGGCACACGAGCGGCACACGTGTGCCACACTGATGTGCCGCAGAAACGCACGGGCACACGGACACGGATAATTCCGGTACCGATTTTTCCGGTACCGGAATTATCTGGACGTGTGGGACAGGCCTAAAAGAGACTTTTGTGTTTGAATTTGTGGGTCGCTGCTTCTTCACTGCGTACGAAGCTGCTGCAGCTTTACAATATATATATACACTCACCGGCCACTTTATTAGGTACACCATGCTAGTAACGGGTTGGACCCCCTTTTGCCTTCAGAACTGCCTCAATTCTTCGTGGCATAGATTCAACAAGGTGCTGGAAGCATTCCTCAGAGATTTTGGTCCATATTGACATGATGGCATCACACAGTTGCCGCAGATTTGTCGGCTGCACATCCCAAAGATGCTCCATACAAGGCAGGATGGATCCATGCTTTCATGTTGTTTACGCCAAATTCTGACCCTACCATCCGAATGTCGCAGCAGAAATCGAGACTCATCAGACCAAGCAACGTTTTTCCAATCTTCTACTGTCCAATTTCGATGAGCTTGTACAAATTGTAGCCTCAGTTTCCTGTTCTTAGCTGCAAGGAGTGGTACCCGGTGTGGTCTTCTGCTGCTGTAGCCCATCTGCCTCAAAGTTCGACGCACTGTGCGTTCAGAGATGCTCTTAGGCCTACCTTGGTTGTAACGGGTGGCGATTTGAGTCACTGTTGCCTTTCTATCAGCTCGAACCAGTCTGCCCATTCTCCTCTGACCTCTGGCATCAACAAGGCATTTCCACCCACAGAACTGCCGCTCACTGGATTTTTTTTCTTTTTCGGACCATTCTCTGTAAACCCTAGAGATGGTTGTGCGTGAAAATCCCAGTAGATCAGCAGTTTCTGAAATACTCAGACCAGCCCTTCTGGCACCAACAACCATGCCACGTTCAAAGGCACTCAAATCACCTTTCTTCCCCATACTGATGCTCGGTTTGAACTGCAGGAGATTGTCTTGACCATGTCTACATGCCTAAATGCACTGAGTTGCTGCCATGTGATTGGCTGATTAGAAATTAAGTGTTAACAAGAAGTTGGACAGGTGTACCTAATAAAGTGACCGGTGAGTGTATATATATATACAGGTCATTCTCAAAAAATTAGCATATAGTGTTAAATTTCATTATTTACCATAATGTAATGATTACAATTAAACTTTCATATATTATAGATTCATTATCCACCAACTGAAATTTGTCAGGTCTTTTATTGTTTTAATACTGATGATTTTGGCATACAACTCCTGAAAACCCAAAAAACCTGTCTCAATAAATTAGCATATCAAGAAAAGGTTCTCTACACGACCTATTGCCCTAATGTTCTGAATCAACTAATTAACTCTAAACACATGCAAAAGATACCTGAGGCTTTTAAAAACTCCCTGCCTGGTTCATTACTCAAAACCCCCATCATGGGTAAGACTAGCGACCTGACAGATGTCAAGAAGGCCATCATTGACACCCTCAAGCAAGAGGGTAAGACCCAGAAAGAAATTTCTCAACAAATAGGCTGTTCCCAGAGTGCTGTATCAAGGCACCTCAATGGTAAGTCTGTTGAAAGGAAACAATGTGGCAGAAAACGCTGTACAACGAGAAGAGGTGACCGGACCCTGAGGAAGATTGTGGAGAAGGAGTCTGGTGTGGAAACATCCAGAGCCACCGTGCACAGGCGTGTGCAGGAAATGGGCTACAGGTGCCGCATTCCCCAGGTAAAGCCACTTTTGAACCATAAACAGCGGCAGAAGCGCCTGACCTGGGCTACAGAGAAGCAGCACTGGACTGTTGCTAAGTGGTCCCAAGTACTTTTTTCTGATGAAAGCAAATTTTGCATGTCATTCGGAAATCAAGGTGCCAGAGTCTGGAGGAAGACTGGGGAGAAGGAAATGCCAAAATGCCTGAAGTCCAGTGTCAAGTACCCACAGTCAGTGATGGTGTGGGGTGCCATGTCAGCTGCTGGTGTTGGTCCACTGTGTTTCATCAAGGGCAGGGTCAATGCAGCTAGCTATCAGGAGATTTTGGAGCACTTCATGCTTCCATCGGCTGAAATGCTTTATGGAGATGAAGATTTCATTTTCCAGCACGACCTGGCACCTGCTCACAGTGCCAAAACCACTGGTAAATGGTTTACTGACCATGGTATTACTGTGCTCAATTGGCCTGCCAACTCTCCTGACCTGAACCCCATAGAGAATCTGTGGGATATTGTGAAGAGAAAGTTGAGAGACGCAAGACCCAACACTCTGGATGAGCTTAAGGCCGCTATTGAAGCATCCTGGGCCTCCATAACATCTCAGCAGTGTCACAGGCTGATTGCCTCCATGCCACGCCGCATTGAAGCAGTCATTTCTGCCAAAGGATTCCCGACCAAGTATTGAGTGCATAACTGAACATTATTATTTGATGTTTTTTTTGTTTGTTATTAAAAAACACTTTTATTTGATTGGACGGGTGAAATATGCTAATTTATTGAGACAGGTTTTTTGGGCTATCAGGAGTTGTATGCCAAAATCATCAGTATTAAAACAATAAAAGACCTGACAAATTTCAGTTGGTGGATAATGAATTTATAATATATGAAAGTTTAATTGTAATCATTACATTATGGTAAATAATGAAATTTAACACTATATGCTAATTTTTTTAGAAGGACCTGTATATATATATATATATATATATATATATATATATATATATATATATATATATATAGTTCTTATACTCTGTTAACGATTGCTCACCACCAAAAATGCACTTTGGAACTCTTCTTTAGATCTATCTATCAATCTATCTATCTAATTCCTTCTATCTATCTATCTATCTATCTATCTATATATCTGTCTGTCTATCTATCAGTCTATCTATCTGTGTGTAATGGAGTGTCGGTTGGACAAATGTAAAAGAGGAGGTTGGACGAGAAATGACATCACAGGCTCACTTTATAGGTTGTGCAAACATAAAGAAAGCACACTCTGGCACTCTGTGAGGAATCCTGGGACAATTCTATCAGTATTTGTATACCTCACATCACTGGCGGACAGAGAAAGAAGAGGCCCCTGTGCAAGAACAATACATGGGCCCTTTGCAGCCCAAGAGCACATAATAATGCACAACCTCACCTGCCTTGGAGGTAGAAATGGCCCCCTGATCTTGGGCCCCTGTGTGGCTGGACAGGTTGCACCAATTATATGTCCGTCCCTGCCTCACCGTCCTGTGCATATCATGCAGGGAAAGAGCACAGACACATTACACACACACACACACACACACACACACACACACATACAGTTATATGAAAAAGTTTGGGCACCCCTATTAATCTTGGGGTCATTGTCCTGTTGAAAAATAAATGATGATCCAACTAAACGCAAACCGGATGGAATAGCATGCCGCTGCAAGATGCTGTGGTAGCCATGCTGGTTCAGTATGCCTTCAATTTTGAATAAATCCCCAACAGTGTCACCAGCAAAGCACCCCCACACCATTACACATCCTCCTCCATGCTTCACGGTGGGAACCAGGCATGTAGAGTCCATCCGTTCACCTTTTCTGCGTCGCACAAAGACACGGTGGTTGCAACCAAAGATCTCAAATTTGGACTCATCAGACCAAAGCACAGATTTCCACTGGTCTCATGTCCATTGCTTGTGTTCTTTAGCCCAAACAAGTCTCTTCTGCTTGTTGCCTGTCCTTAGCAGTGGTTTCCAAGCAGCTATTTTACCATGAAGGCCTGCGGCACTAAGTCTCCTCTTAACAGTTGTTATAGAGATGTGTCTGCTGCTAGAACTCTGTGTGGCATTGACCTGGTCTCTAATCTGAGCTGCTGTTAACCTGCGATTTCTGAGGCTGGTGATCTGGATAAACTTATCCTCAGAAGCAGAGTTGACTCTTGGTCTTCCTTTCCTGGGGCGGTCCTCATGTGAGCCAGTTTCTTTGCAGCGCTTGATGGTTTTTGCAACTGCACTCGGAGACACTTTCAAAGTTTTCCCAATTTTTCGGACTGACTGACCTTCATTTCTTAAAGTAATGATGGCCACTCATTTTTCTTTACTTAGCTGCTTTTTTCTTGCCATAATACAAATTCTAACAGTCTATTCAGTAGGACTATCAGCTGTGTATCCACCAGACTTCTGCACAACACAACTGATGGTCCCAATCCCATTTATAAGGCAAGAAATCCCACTTATTAAACCTGTCAGGGCACACCTGTGAAGTGAAAACCATTCCCGGTGACTACCTCTTGAAGCTCATCAAGAGAATGCCAAGAGTGTGCAAAGCAGTCATCAAAGCAAAAGGTGGCTACTTTGAAGATCTTAGAATATAAGACATATTTTCAGTTGTTTCACACTTTTTTGTTAAGTATATAATTCCACATGTGTTAATTCATAGTTTTGATGCCTTCAGTGTGAATTTACAATTTTCATAGTCAGAAAAATCTTAAAATGAGAAGGTGTGTCCAAACTTTTGGTCTGTACTGTATATATATACACACATATATATAAACACACACACATCTATATACACACACACACATCTATATACACACACATATATACACATACTGTATCTATATACACACATATATATATATATACACACACACACACAATCTACTGCATATATACACACATATATACACACATATCTATATACACACACACACATATACACACATCTATATACACACATATACAGTACATATACACACACATAAATATATATATGTATACACACATAGCTAAACACACACACACACTCTATATATATATATATATATATATATATATATATATATATATATATATATATATATATATATATATATATATATATATATATATATATATGTCTGTCATTTATATATATATATGTCTGTCATTATCCGTCCTGTCATGTCTTGCTGGCTTTCCAGAAATATACTAGGCGTTGTAAGGGATGTCCTCGTGTGCACAGCATGGCCATCAGCACAGAGGCAGCGATCTGCCATAATCGCCACTAGGCGGCGGTGTGACGCCCGTACAAGTAATAAACATGGTCACTACCAGCTCCAGCGTGGAAGCGATCACTGATATCCGGCACATTGTTAGCGATCAGGAGCCGACAAATATTATCTATAGCGCAGCGACATTACTCCCATCGGAAAGGGCAGGAGAGCCCGGAGCTGTGCGTGCCGCGCCTACAGCAGGCTCCGGGCACAGGAGAAGCACCGCTAAATGGAGGCTAATCTGGTGTAATAGCAGGGATTTATTACATGGACTTTGTGTAGCAGCCCGTGTCCTGCCGCAAGTAGCGCGCCGCAGGCTGCAGAGTATCGCATCTCTCCATCTGGTGGCGCAGCCTACCTGCAGCCGTGTGTACAGGAGCCGGCGGCAGTGCAATAACGCATCTCCTAGCACTCTAGCTGCCCCTTACTGATAGTCAGCAAAGCTTTTTAATTGTCTGGTTTTGAGAAGAAAAATGGTAAACGTGTTCCCAAAGCTAATATACATATATATTGATAAGCTCTTGATACATATGAAAATAATAGATATAAGATGTATGCAAAGATTATATGATAAGTAGATGTGAGATGGGATAGTCAGATGTAGAGATGAAATTAGATATTTACAAATATATACATATACGGTAGATGAGTGATAGAGATCAGAGAAATATTAGACAGATTGATGTGAAACAGACAAAGACAAGCTGGTATGAAATATGTGTATATATGTACAAAGCTGCTAAACATATCTGGTGGGTGTGCAATGCACGTGTATATGTGTGTTTATTGTAGAAGATACAGTGTATCTATAGTACATGTGTGTGTGTATATATATATATATATATATATATATATATATACATATGAATTATACAAGCATTATATATAGAAAAATATACACACACATATACAAACACATACAAACATATATATATATATACACACATATACACAAATACATACATATTTATCAAACACATACAGATATATATATACACACATACATATACAAACACATAAATTTATATACACACTCATACATCCATATATATATATATATATATATATATACATACAAACACATACATATAGTTATATACACACATATATATTTATATACACACTCATACACACACATATACATACAAACACATACATATGCATTTATATACACACATACATATATATACACACGTATATTTATATACATACACACACATATTTACATACACACACATATTTACATACACACACACATATATACAACACATGTATATTTATATACACACAGACATATACATACACACATATTTACATACACACACGCACACACACACACACACATATACACACATATTTACATACACACACATATATACACACACATACAGTATATATACACACATACATACACACACATATATTTACACACACACGTATATTTACATATAGACACACACACACAGAACATATACAGACACACACACGTATATTTACATATACACATAAATATACACGCACACACACACGTATATTTATATATAGACACACATATACACACCACACACAGACACACACAGACGTATATTTACATATACACATAAATATACACGCACACACACGTTCTCCCTGATAACGATATTTGGCTGCGTTCTACGCTCCATATTTCCGGATGTATAACGCTGTGCGGACAGCTGACGGCCGTATTCCCCGCGATCACGGTGCACGGAGCAGGTAGGTGACCCGGGACTGCTCAGCGCCGTGTATACTTGTGTGTATACTTGTGTGTACTGGTTAGGGGCACGGTGCCGGCCATATCCTGGTGCATTGTGCCGTTTATTACTACGGTATACGGGATAACGCGCAGCCTTATGCCCATGGGGTGTGGTCCCTCGGGGCCCCAGCGGCCGGTGCCGAGTCCCGGGTGCTCCCAGCCATCCCCGGCCAGAGGCAGAAGCCATGGCTTTACCATTAGGCTCCACGGTCTCTTTGTGAGATATTGGTGAAGGGGCGGGTACATTTTTTTTGAAGCTTTGACGTCACGACAGCTAGCGACCAATGAGGGGAGAGGGTTTCGCACGTTGATTGGCAGGCTCGTCGTCCAGCGTGCGGTGGGCTGGACGGAGAAAGCGCAGAAGCTGCACGGCGCCGTGTGCATGCGCTACAGCCGGGACCTCGCGCACCGGAGACCGGGGCTCCCGACCCTAGAGCGCCCGCTGCCCACATACTGTTGTCTATGAGAGGCGCAGCTCGGGCTTCACGTGGGGCACGGAACGGACAGTCTGCACCTGTGTTTCTGAAGATGGAGTTCGCATGTGGGCGCTGACCGCACAGCCATGGATGGATTCGGAAGTTGTCTATTGGCAGAGCTCAGTAGTCGCTGACCGCCGCCGTGGACCGGGCTGACCTGCGCTTCCTTCCCGGGGCCGGGCTCCGTAGCGTGCTGCACTGGACTGAGAGCTCCCACCTTTCTTCACCAACAGTTCTGAAAGCCACATGGACCGTGATGGAGCCCAGGGCAGGATACCAGGAAATAGCCGGCACCCGCATGGGCTACCTACACGTTGGCGGCCGGCAGCTCTTCGCCCTCGCCGAGGTGCTGAGCGGCCCGCTGAGGGGAGTTCCGCGGGGGCGGGTCTGTCGCCGTATGGAAAGGCTGCACATCCAGAGCCGGCGTTGTGACCTGCGAGAGCTCCGTGCCTTAAAGGCTCTTCGGTCTGTGCCCAGTCGTGCCGTGCAGTGTTGTCTTATATCCAGGGAGGATCTCCGTGTTCTTTGCTCCTCATCCTGGGGGCCAAATACTGTGATTTCTAAAGAGTGGATGCAACTTGAAGGGGATGCCCCGGAAACGCCACAAAAGGACTGTGTGCCCTCCAGGATGAGAGCCACATTCCCGACTGAGCTTGTGGATATATTTCCAAGTGCCCCGCATAGCCCAGCTACCTCAGTAGGCTACTCCAGCCCCTCGGACTCAGCCATCTACCAGACGAGTTCATCGGACACAGAATCCGACAGCAGCGGTGACGTTTATAGATCCGTAGAGATTAATAAGATAAGTCGCCATATAATAACGAGGAGCCGTGACTGCAGAGCTCCAAAACAACTGGCAAAGGACCCGCAAACTGCTCTGAGGGCCAGCAGTCCAACGCCGCCCCAGGAACCCAAAACTAAAGAATCCCCCGAGGATACAAAGTGTCTGACCCAAGAATGTGGGCAGTCCCCTAAAATAGCAGAGGACAATGAAGAAGAGGCATCTCTACCCCCAGACGAGGAGGAGGAGGGTCATAATGAGGGGCCCCAGCCTGTGGAACCAGAACCCAGGGTACAACAGTTTGATAGGCTGGTCCGTCAATCCAAATTGTGGTGTTACGCCAGGGGCTTCAGAACAGACTTGAGAGACTTGCACCCCGCCATTACCCGAAAATGTAGTAAGTCCCCTGGTGGCAAAAGGCCAGGGAGGCCTAAGGGGAAGGTGCTACTAAAGAAGAAGAGGAAGATTCGGGACAGGAACGCCAATGGAAAAAAGTCTGCCTCCAACCCCCATGCACCTGTTAGACCTCCATTTAGCTTTTTGGGGAATTTTCCAGCACCCCCCTCTCTTGTAGTAGGAGATGATGGGGACCTGTGTCCTGCTTATTCTTTAAAGACGCAGGACCCTAAAGCTGTGCCTAGAACTCACCCTGTCTGGGGCTGGAACCCAGGAGGAAATGCCATCCCTTTACCTCCTAGTCTGAAATTTAGGACTTTCCCTGTCAGTGAACTGTGACTAGGAAGCGAACGAAATAGTTCTCATATGAAGTGGGACCTCCTGGACCATCATCTCTGGGCCCTACAATAACTGCGGCGCCCCTAGGCATGATTGGCATTCTAAAAGATGGTCTATAATGGGTAAAGCATGCCTTTAGGTGGAGCAATTTGACTAGGTGCTAGTTCTGCTGCATTGACTTTGCTTTCATCCACCATAGCACACAATCAAACTACATGTATTTATTGTAATACTCTTTGGAGGTGAGCTGTGTTGCTTTTTGTTTATTTTTTGTTTCTATTTTTTTAACACTTGTTGAATTTCAGCTGTGGTGCTATACTAGGATAAATATTTTGGAGAGCAAAGTATTTTTGTAACTTTTATGTGAAATATTTTGTGTTTATTGACTTGGTTTTCTTTTGACTTGTTTTTTTATATATATAAATAACCCTGTTATAAAACCAAAAGGATTTTTTTTTAATTTTTGGGATAGTAATTAACAAAAAAAAGTAAGGCTAAATATGCCAAAGTAATATCTGTTTGCTGGACATAAGTTTCCTGAGTTGTTGAGAAAACAGGACATGTGGCAGGGAGATCCTAAATAAATGGAGGTAGACAGAGCTGGCTGGCTGTAGCCTGATGGAAAGTGAAGAGGTAGGAGATGATGGAAAGAGAGGCAGAGGGGGGTGGGGAAAGTTGAAAGGAAACTTTTTTTTTTTTTTTCTTTTTCGTTAATGAGAAGAATGGAATCGGTATAAAGACATATACACATCATATTGTTACCAGAGGCCCAGGATGTATTGTGCTATTTATTATACCATTCACTAAGCAATGTTACATTTAGTTCTTTCAGGAAGGCACCAAGAGGTTATCATCCAGCTGCTGACCCTATGCCAAACTTCTGTTAACCCTATGGGCGATCCCACAGAAGAGGCATGCAACCTCTTAATGGCCCCTTATAGTTGATTAGCAGATCCAGTTTGCTGGTGTGAGGCCGGAGGTCAGAGAACTGCTGGGACTTGTGGTTTTTTACTTTAGGTGGTACAGGAAAAGTATATTGAAGCACTGTAATTTGTGTTTGCACCTACAGGGTTAACCCGGCGCAGCCTGCATAGCCAATGTATACCTCTGTGAGTGCACTGGGGTCAGCTCCCTAATCTGATTATTGTGTGCAGGAGAAAACAGACTTTCACACAAGGACTTATAGTGTTGCTACAATAAGAAGAAATAGAAAATAAGCTAAAAAAAAAATATGGCGGTGAGATTGCGAACTGGTGGAGCGATCACCGATGTGGATTACTGGCTGGGTCTCAGGGAATGGGTTAACGTAATTTTGTGAAATTTCCTGCAACTGTGTTTTTTTTTTTTTTTTTTTTTAATTTAACTAGAAAGACTGTTTTATTTTCATGCAAATTAGGAAGACATGGGTTAATGCAGACTTGACCCATGTGTGTCAGGCACAAAACCAAATCCACACAGGAGACTCATCTCCCCCTTTCGTACTCCCCCTTGGTCCCCACACCCCCTCTCTAGGAGGCAAGAGGAGGCCTGTAGTGATGCATCAAAGGGGCATCTCGCTTGAGATCTTGTGCCAACCCCTGCTCCATACTAACCGGAATCTTTCAGTAAGTGGCTATTTACATCTAAATGACATCCTATTAAAGGGAGTGGGGAGAGGTGGGGGATGTGTAACCAGGCCCCATCCTAGAAGATTGATTTCTGAAAGCACAGTCCCACATAGCGTTCTGCTATTCCCACATTGCCCTCCATACATTTAATCACCTCCAACAATCTATAAGTTGCCTGGACGCCCAAGTTCATTGTTGTTGTATTTATTTTTGATTTATGGAGTTAAATTCAAGCAGACGTAGAGCTAAAATATTTTTTTTTTCTGTTGTGCAATATGAAAGCCAAACTGTTCAATAAACATGAATCTTGAAAGTGAAATATTGTGCTTATTGCAGGCTATATACATTGTGATTTCTTACCTATTTGTATTTGGCCACATCAAACCAATTATTGTAATTATATGACATCTTCCATATAAAATACAGGGAAGTCCATTGTCAGCGTCTGACTAGTCGACCATCTCTTGACCCTATTTAGTCTTTCATTTCTTACATGAGGAAAAGTCATCTAAAGCTTTATTAAAATTCCTTATTTCTTTCATAAACCCGGCAAGAATGTGCCTATATGATTTTAAATTTAGGCAGGATGCAATTGCAAAAGTCTATTTACTAGCCAAAGCACTCTCTGTAAGGCAGTGTGCGCACGTAGTGTATTTGGTGAGGTTTTTTTACCTCAGTATTTGTAAGTGGAACAATCGGAGGGAAAGTATAATAGAAACACGTCACCACTTCTGTTTTATCACCCACTCCTGGCTTTGGCTTAAGGCCCCGTCTCACATAGCGAGATCGCTAGCGAGAACGCTGCTGAGTCACAAGTTTTGTGACGCAACAGCGACCTCCATAGCGATCTCGCTATGTGTGACACGTACCAGCGATCAGGCCCCTGCTGCGAGATCGCTGGTCGTGTCGGAATGGCCTGGACCTTTTTTTGGTCGTTGAGGCCCCGCTGACATCGCTGAATCGGTGTGTGTGACACCGATCCAGCGATGTCTTCACTGGTAACCAGGGTAAACATCGGGTTACTAAGCGCAGGGCCGCGCTTAGTAACCCGATGTTTACCCTGGTTACCAGCGTAAATGTAAAAAAAAAAAACAGTACATACTCGCCTTCTGATGTCCGTCAGGTCCCTTGCCGTCTGCTTCCTGCTCTCACTGACTGCCGGCCGTACAGTGAGAAGTGAGAGCACAGCAGTGACGTCACCGCTGCGCTCTGCTCTCACTGTACGGCCGGATCTCAGTCAGAGCAGGAAGCAGACGGCAAGGGACCTGGACACCGAAAGGCGAGTATGTAGTGTTTGTTTTTTTTGGTAACCAGGGTAAACATCGGGTTACTAAGCGCGGCCCTGCGCTTAGTAACCCGATGTTTACCCTGGTTACCCGGGTGCTGCAGGGGGACTTCGGCATCGTTGAAGACAGTTTCAACGATGCCGAAGTCGTTCCCCTGATCGTTGGTCGCTGGAGAGAGCTGTCTGTGTGACAGCTCCCCAGCGACCACACAGCGACTTACCAACGATCACGGCCAGGTCATATCGCTGGTCGTGATCGTTGGTAAATCGCTTAGTGAGACGGGGCCTTTACAGATACTGAGGTAAATACTGAGGTAAAATACTGAACGTGTGCACATGGCCTTATGGGACAGTCAGATGGTCGTATAAATCGGACCGACACGGGAACGCAATGCTCGGACTGGCAGCGGCTCTCCCGACCCGAGTGTGACAGCTTCATGTATTACTTTGTAGCAGTCACCCTCGTGTAGGGAGAGCATCCGGCCACATCGTTCTCATCTCGTTCCGATTTATACGTCCGTCTGACTGCGCCCTTGCCCCCATGTTAGGCTGCAGCTGGCTGTAGAGGTCCATTTAAGGCAAGCCGGTAATTGGGAATAATCATTCCTAGGTACGCTCACTTCCCAATTATCAGCCTGTCTAAACAAGCTGGCAGTCACCCAATGAAGAATCGTCATTCTCAGTGACACATTGTCCTTTATAAACTGGAGATGTTCTGCTGATAACATGATGTTCTGTGCGCACGAAAAGTGTCTAAACGGGCCATTAAACGTCTAGTGATTGGCTCACATGCAGCTCACGGTTGATGTTTAATGGCTGCCCTCAGTCTGTCAGTGTAGGCCCTAAGCCTTGATTTGGCCACATGTCTTCATTGGTTGCTGTTTTAGCTGCAGATTATCTGCAGACCTGTAGCAACATGTGCAGATTGAGAAGTAAAAAACCCTAAAATTACTGTATTTGCATCCCTTTGGGGCTCCTATGGCAATACTTCCCTGGTGGTCTCTGTACACCTGTCCACTTGCAATGATGTATAATGGGGACATGTGACCTTGCATAATTTCAGAAGACCAGAAACCAATGTAGGACCAGGGAATGACCCAAAAGTACCAAGGAAGGTCATTAGTGTTTTTTTTCCATTTTTTTAATGTAAGATCTTTTTTTTTTTATTTTTTGCTTTTTTTTTTATATCCACTCGATAACGGAAAAAAAACAAACTGGTATATTTGCTTTCCTTCTATTGTTCCCTGCTGGATTGAAAAACAACGTCCGTCTCCAATGTTTTGTCTCCAGTTTCTAGATCTTAGAATCCCCAGAAGTGTGTGGGTATGTTATATTAGCTTTTTAAATAAGTGTTGTCTTGTCATAGACAATGATTTGTTTTAAAGGGATTGTCTGGGCTTAGGCTGCAAGTCTGCCATCTCACTGTGCCAGGACTGGCAGGTGCATGACCACAAGTATGTGATTTGCATACATGCGGTCACATGCCAACTAGATGTGCGCAGCTTTGCTCACTGCAAGTGTATTGAGTGCGACTGGACAAGTCTAGTCGGAATGTGGATGGAAATATGCAAATTGCGTACTTGCGGTCACATGATCATCCGAGATTCCTCACAGTGCCCAATGCATGCGATGTGAGGATTCACAAGTCTGCGGTCACATAGCCTAAGGTTGGACAACCCCTTTAACGTATGATATGCCACTAATTTCTAATTGGTAAGGTTCTGTAGCAAACAGGAAGACACATCTTTCCAAGAGTAGCTACCACTCATTAGATCAGGGGTGTCACACTAATATTGCGCCCAAGCCACTAACAAAAATCCCATTAGGATGCAGACCACCTTGTTAAATTTAGGCTGAAGCTACACGATGACTTTGGCCATGACGAGGTCGCGCGACCAAAGTTGGCTCTGTATAGCTGCTACATCACTGTCATACAAGTAAATGGCTTTGCATTGCATTTTTCTGAATGTTGAGACATTGCAATGGTTGTTGCAGGTTGCTTGAAAGCAGAGGCTAAAGGTAGATCACAAGAAACACGAGGACTGGATCCCTATTAAAAGGCCAAGTAGTATGGAAAGTGGGATCTATGGGATGGGGATTTGAAAAAATTGGGGAAGTGCCCTTTAAAAGAGAAAAACAACAGGAGGACTATGATAGATTTTAGTGAACTGCAGCAGAGCTGCGAATGAAGAAAGTTGCAGGATAAGTAGATGCTGCCTCATGGTAGCAAGGAGTGCCCACCCGGTGTAATGTTGGTCGGTGCACAGATCCAGCGGTACCAGTGGGTGACTGCCTCCGGGTCTTCATACACGCGGCACCATATAGGCAAAGCCATGGCATTTGCACGTCTACTAGGCCACACCTAGGCATGGTGAAGTACAACGGAGATCGCTTGGGTGCATCTGCTCCCACTAACTTCTAGTCACACCCTGCGATCAAAAGTCAATGGGGATGCAAACCATTGTTTTACTAGCGGGAGTCGCTGCAGTGTGGAATAAATTGTATAACAGGCAGATTGGACGGTACTGATGCAGATTTCATGCAGCATTTTTTATTAATCCATTATTAGCGCAATAATACTGAGATTCAACACTTAAAATTACAGTTGCATTTCAGGTTCCCCATAGAAGTGTATAGGGGGAAAAGAAATACACCAAATATCAGTTTCATGGCATCGTTAATCAAACAGTGGGCGTGAGAGTTCCCAAATTCATAACCACTTTGCTTGCGCTATCAAACACCTTAGATTTTCTGCATAAAAAATTGCAGCAAAAAAAATAAACGCAGGATTTATGCTCTGTGAGAACATGGCCTCAGATGAGAACTTGTGTCCATCACGACGTAATTACAAACTGTTTTCTGTTTTTTTTTTTAAAAAAAAACATTTTTCCGCAGGATTCAGTTGTATTTAAAGGGAATCTGTCAGTACGATCAACCCTCCTCTTTATGGACATGTAGGTCATAGAAAGTTGAATAACATGATACCTTGATATCTGCGATTCGATGTCTTATTCCAGAGAAATCCACATTTTTCTTAATATAAAAATGAGCTGTTAAGATCTATGTGCGGGGCATAGATCTCCCCGGGAATCTGCCTCCAGAGCTTATTTTAAATCACTGTGAGACATGTAATGACTGACAGTCTGTTCTCCTGATCCACATGTCTCACATTGGTAATGCCCCCATTTATTTAAAATAAGCTCTAGTGACAGAATCTCCAGAAGATCTATGTCCCGCCCATAGATCTTAACAGTTAATTTTCACATTAAGAAAAACATGAATTTCACTGGAATAAGACATCAGATTACATATATTAAAGTATCCTTTTATTCAACACTCTATAACCTGCATGCCCATATAGACCGCTTAGGAGGTTTGACCCTAATGGCCGATGCCCTTTAAAAGTGTAGTCAACTATGCTTTTCAATACAGTTTACATTTTTTTTTTTAATAAGTACCAACACAAGAATATGCTAAGACCCTGTTTGTCCGCTATCTGGAAACACACATGCAGTTTTGGGTGCAGGCTTTTGAGACAAATCCAGGAATGGATTCAAAACAAATGGGAAAAATAAAAGCTATTTGGATTTCTGCACATCACATTGGGGCCATACATCTGTTGCATAGGTTTGTATGCCAGATACCATGCATTATTGTTCCCATAAGCTTTCATAGAAGGAGTTTATTTTTGGCATATGTTTAACATGTTTGTGACAGTAACGAATAGCGCAGCTTCCTCTTCTGTTTATTTTCTTACACAAACATCCATGGGCGGCCTGATGGGTAAGCAAAAAAAAAAAACGCTATCAAATTGTTCCGTGGTAAGTATTTTTAGAATATTGGTAATGCATAGCTATACATTAAAAGCTGGGGTGTGCGTTCTGGATCATGTCACACTATAAATGGTGGAGTATTTTTGGAGTGAAAAACTAATGTGCTGCCTTTGATCAGTGAATACTGATATACATAAGCTGACATGCAATGTTCTTTGTCATTTTGTGATAACGGTGGTTAGTTGGGGAGGGGGGCTGTGGTTAGTTGGGGAGGGGCTGTGGTTAGTTGGGGAGGGGGCTTTACACTGGAGTCTTAAAAGCTGTAGTACCTTCTATTTATACAAGATAAGAATATAGTCCTGAATCAGTCACAAGTATATAAAAACCCTGAGAACTTTATAAGTCTGTTTAACGTTATGCTCTTGTTCACATATCCATTTCGGAATAATACAAACTGAAACAAAGCGTCTAGTCCAGGGAACTGAATTTTCATAAACTGTCTTCCACTTGCCTCCTTTCCTTCTGCCGTCTGGTCTTTTAACTTCTTGTGTTTTGAATGTCTCAAAAAAAAAAAATCGATCTGCGCCTATGGGTCCGTTTACACTGAGCAACGTGCAGTGTTAAATGACCAACATGCTTGCTGATCGGTGGTGGTTTAGTCCTTTACACCGCCGGCTTCAGATGTGCACGGCACAATCATAAAAGATCATTTCCTCTGACAAAGGTTTTGCTCATTCGTTGTATAATCAGTAGTGATGAACAAGCGTGCTTGGATAAGGTGTTATCTCAGCATGCTCAGGTGCTAGCCATGTGTCTTCGGCATGCTTGAACAATATGTTCTAGTCCCAGAGGTTGCATGTCTCATGGCAGTTTGTTAGGCAATCCCCCCTCCATGTGTTGGGCTGTTGAACAGCCGTAGGATATGCAGGCGGGGACTCATTTTTCATGTGCGCCAAAGTCAGTTGGTTAGCACCCGAGCATGCACGAGACACAACACCTTATCCGAGCACATTCGCTCACCACTAATATTCAGCAGTCTCTTTTCAAAGGGAAATTAGTGTTTCTAGTAATACTGGTTCATAATAATCGCACAGTGTAAATGGGGCTTTATACTGAGACATTCTTCCTGAAATTAAACTACGTGCATGAGACCCTAAAAATTTCTATTCCTGCTGGCACCCTAATCAATCCAGGGAAAGTATAAGTTGAAGTGAACTGAACAACATGACTGATTTGGTGATCACTTTGTGCATGAGTCTTTAAAGGGAACCTGTCCTAATAATAATTTTTAATTCTATAGCGCCAACATAGTCCGCAACACTTAACTATTCAGAGTAACACGTTGTTCGACACATACCAAGAGGAGTGAGATCCCTGCTCACAAACTTATAATCTACGAATATCCCCAAACACTATTAGGCTATGTGGACATGTTGCGGATTTGTTGCGGATCCGCAGCGTTTTTTTCCATGCAGAATTGCACCAAATCCACAAAGGAGTGCTTAAGCAATGTTAATAGGAATCCAGAATAGGTGTGCACATGCTGCAGAAAAAAATCTGCATTGATTCAAAGCATTTTATTTTCCGCAGCATGTCAATTCTTTTTGCGGATCTGCAATGTTTCTGGACCCATTGACTTACATTGTCAGTCAAATTCGCAGCCAAACCACAGGTGTAAAAAGGTCTGCAGATTTGTGTGCCTAAAACGCTGCAGAAAGGAAGCAGGAAGAGTGTGTGAGCGGAAAATATGTGCGTCTCTGTCTGTCTGTTTCTGTCTGCGGGTATCTGTGTGTGTGTGTGTGTAGCCAGGCAACATCTGATGGGACTACTACTCCCATCTGGCTATGTCTGCTGTCACATAAAACAGTGACAGCATGAGCCGATGATGGGACAGTAGTCCCCTCATCCGGCGACTGTGTTCAATTGTAAAAAAAACAAACAACATTCATACTCACAAAACACCTAATCCCCGACGCCCTAGATCTCCTTCAACAAAAATAAAATAATAAACCAGCATAAATACTCCCTGTCTGCCGTAGTCCATTTACCGTGTGTCCAATGATGATCTCACGTGTAGAACGCTCTACCCGGCCTCCAGCGGTACACTGACAGGAGGTAATCCCTCCAGTAGTGTATTACTGCGCTGCCATGAGAGGTCATCGGAGTACATCGGCTGATCAGCTCCGGTTCTCACTTGTGGCACTGCTGCGTAAGAAAATTCTCATGCAAAGGTGCCATGAGTGAGAGCACGAACTCCGGTGAACTCTCAGTGATACACTGCAGGAGCGATTAGCTCCTGTCAGTGTATCACTGGAGGCCAGGCAGAGCGGTCACATCTTCTGATGTGACTGTTCTACGCGTGAGATCATCGTGGGACACTCGGTAAATGGACTACGGCAGACAGGGAGCATTTGTTTGTTTATTTTATTTTTGTTGCTGGAGATCGAGGGCTTCGGGGATTAGGCGATGCAGTAAGTATGGTACATTAAGATTCAATAAAGGAGTCTGTGTGATTATTTCAATTAAAGGACTTTATTCTGGCTGCGTCTTTACCATATAATTATAGGATTAGTAATGGATAGGGGTCTTATTCACGCTTCTCCATTACTAAGCCGTGGGTTTGATGTCACCGGACAATACAAAGGTGACATCAACATCACAAATATTACCTCACTTGCCACCGCTACAGGGCAAGTGGGAAGAGTGAAACTAAGTGCCAGAATTGGCGCATCTATAAGATATTTCTGGGGCGGCTGAGAGCTGATGTTTTTACCCTGGGGGGTGTCAATATACATAGCCCCTTCCCAGGCTATTAATATCAGTCCGCAGTTGTCTGCCTAGACTTTGCTGGTTCGATTTTATAGGGGGACCCCATGTCAATTTTTTTCTGGGGTTCCCCTGTAAACTAGCCAGTAAAGGCTAAGCAAACATCTGTGAGCTGATATTAATAGCCTGGGAACCTTTAGGGTATGTGCACACGTCAGGATTTCTTGCAGAAATTTTCCTGACAAAATCCAGACATTTCTGCCAGAAATCCGCATGCTTTTTTTTTTGCGCGTTTTTTACGCGTTTTTTGTGCATTTTTTTTTTTGCGGAATTTTTGCGTTTTTTTCCGGACACTCCAATTTCATGGGAAATCCGCAAATAAACCGCAAACATAATTAACATGTTGCTTCATTTTCCGGAATGCGTTTTTTATTTTGCGGAAAAAAAAACGCAACATTTGCACAAAAAATGCGGAATGCATTCTAAATGATAGGATGCATAATGTATGCGTTTTTTATGCGGTATTATAGCGTTTTTATTGGGGAAATCTGCAAAAAAACCGCAAAAAATCCTGAAGAAATCCTGACGTGTGCAAATACCCTTATGGCTACTGGCTCTTTCACCGAATATTAACTTCAGCTGTCGACTTTCCCTCTGCTGGATAAGTTAACTACGCGGGAGCCCACGCAATTTTTTTTAAAGTTTTTTGAAAAATAAAGATACTGCATTTCACGCAGATTTCTGAGGGTATGCTTCCACAGTCAGTAAACGTTGTGGGTTGGATGCTGCATACATCTGTGGCACCAACCCGCAGCGGCCAAATGTTACAGCATAGTGGATGGGATTTCAAGAAATCCCATGTCCACTATGCATGCATCGGCACCCACGGATTCCCTGCGGAAACTATCATGTGGTGCGTCTTTCCAGACCACAGCATGTCTATTTATTTTGCAGAGACGCTCAGTCTCCGCAAGATAAATATCACCCATCCAATGTATAGGACGCGGTGATTCCGCACAGTTCAATTAACACCTGCGTTCAAGCAGCAGCGCTTTGGACGGAGCGGACACATGCTGCTTCCAAAGCGCTGCCTAATACTGACCGTGAGGACGTAGCTTAATAACAGTTGCTGTTTTGTTACAGCATATGTAGGTTAATTATGTTAATATTCCTACATAGGCTGGTGTGTGTGTGTGTCTTTATTTAATATTAATGATGGTATCTGGCTGAAGAGGTTGAACAAGGAAATTACATCACAATTCTTTTTTTTTTAAATAATATATCTTTATTTAGCTTACAAATCCGCATGAAAATCCTCATCAAATCCGCATAAAAAACGCATCAAATCCGCACTGAATTTCAACTGCGTTTTCTGCCAAGAGAGACAGAATCCACACATAATTATACACAAGCAAATCTGCAACGTGTGCACCTAGCCTTAATCTGCAGATTGTCACGACCCCTGCAGTAGATCTTGAGCAGAGGGTCGAATACAGGACACCTGAGTCTCAGAAGGAGCGAGGAGACCTGCGGTGAGCCGAGCGCAGGACCCGCAGCATGTGACTCCCGAGGGAGTGGCCAAAGTCGGAGACTACTGCCGGGTGACTGAGAAGATCGGCAACGCCGGAGCATAGTAAATGAGCTGAGGTCAAACCAGGAAGTCAGAGAGATACCGCAAGATGAGATAGGGAGGCGAAATCAAACACAAAGCCGAGGTCAGAATGCCAGAGATAACGGTGAAGTACAAGTGGGACAGACAGGTGCACAGTCAGGGAAGCAAAGCCGGAAGGTCAAAACCAGACGGAACGATAATACTGAATCAGAAGACTAAGCGCAATACCAGAAAACAGACCGGGTCAAAGCACAAGGGAAAACAGGCAAGCAGTTCACAGACACACCAGGGGGTCAGAAACACAGACAGAATGAACGTATAACTGACTAGGAACCTAAGCCTGGTGTGGGTATATATGTCCCTCCCAGATCCAAAAGGAGGCCAAAACAATTAAGCCCGTGAGGACCGGGAGAGAACCCAGACCACAGCCATGACTGTACCTCCCTTTCAACGGGGGGCCACTGGACCCCCAGGCATCTCTGGATGCCTGGCATTGAAAGCACGGACCAGTTGATCAGCATGCACCGAACTGGCCGGTACCCAAGACCGATCTTCCAGAGCATACCGCTTTCAATGTACTAAATACTGAAGATTCCGGCGCACCACCCGTGAATCAACAATGCGGCCCACCTCATACTCCAGCTGCCCCTCCACCAACCCTGGCAGAGTACCGGACGAGGAATCTTCCTCTACCGCCCCCACCGGTTTCAAGAGAGACCTATGAAAGACATCAGATATTTTGAAGAAGATGGGTCACAAGATTGACCCTTTTCACCACTTTGTAAGGCCCAATAAACTTAGGTCCCAGCTTCATCGAGGGTACCTTTAGTTTGATATTGCAAGTGGACAACCACACCTTATCCCCCACAATGAATCCTGGACCTGACCCCCTCCTCCTATCTGCAAATAGTTTGTATCTCTCCTGGGCCTTGGAGATGTTACTCTCAACCTCCCTCCAAAGGGTTCTCAAACATTGAACCATACACTCAGCCCCAGGACAACCTGAATCCATATGAGAAAATTCCCTAAAATGCGGGTTGAACCCATAGTTGACCAGAAAGGGGGATTTCCCAGTAGACTGACCCACACAACTGTTGAAAGCAAATTTCGCCAAGGGTAATACCTCACACCAGTCCTCCTGTCTGGCAGAACCTAAGCATCTTAGAATTTGCTCCAGGGACTGATTTGTGCATTCAGTCTGTCTGTTGGACTCTGGGTGATAAGCAGAGGAAAAAGATAACGTAACCCTCAACTTCTTGCAAAAAGCCCTCCAAAATCTGGCCACAAATTGCACACCTCTGTCCGACACAATATTCACCGGGACGCCATTCAGCCGGACAACATGTTGCAAAAACAAGCGGGCCAAAGTCTCAGCAGATGGTAAAGCGGACAGAGGTACTAAATGGGCCTGTTTGGAGAACCTATCCACCACCCACACCACAGAGTTGCCCCTAGAAAGAGGAAGATTCGTGATAAAGGCCATGGACAAATGTGTCCATGGTCTATCTGGAATTGGCAAAGGCACCAATTCCCCGGCCGGCAATGAGAATTTTTAGAACGGGCGCAAACCCCACACGCAGACACAAATTTTTTTTATATCTGTTATCATAGAGGGCCACCAGAAACTCCTAGCAATAGCCCCCGGGTGGCTAAAACCCCAAGATGGGCACTCAATGCGGAATCATCATGAAACTCCCAAAGAAGTCTGAGACGGAAATGTTCCGGTTCAAACAACTTACCTGAGGGTTTACCCCTAGGGGCCAGTGCCTCCAAAACCTCTCTTATTCAGATGAGGTTTTGGCCACAACCACCCATGGCTGAAGAATGGAGGATGGAGGTTCGGAAGGAGACATGGCATCAAAACTTCGGGACAAAGCATGAGCCTTAACATTTTTGAATCCCGGACGGAAGGTAATAGTAAAATGGAAACAGGAAAAAAAGCACCCATCAAGCCTGTCTTGGGGTCAATCTCTTTGCAGACTCGATATAGGCTAAATTTTTGTGATCTGTGATTATGATAATAGGGTGAACAACCCCTTCCAAAAAATGCCTCCATTTTTTGAAGGCCATTTTGATCGCCAACAGCTCCCTATTGCCCACATCATAATTTCTCTCTGCGGAAGAGAATGTTCTAGAAAATAAGGCACAAGATTTAAGGTTAGTAAGGCTAGACGGACCCTGAGACAAAACTGCCCCTACCCCCACCTCAGACGCATCAACTTCCACGATAAAAGGTTTTGACGGATCTGGCTGCACCAACACAGGAGCGGAAGTAAAACATTTTTTCAAAGCTAGAAAAGAATTCTCAGATACGGACCAGTTCCTCACATCAACCCCCTTGTGGGTGAGGTCTGTTAAAGGCTTAACCACCTGCGAAAAACCCTTAATAAACTTTCTGTAATAATTTGCAAAGCCCAAAAATTGTTGCAACCCCTTCAAATCAAGAGGTTGCACCCAGTCTGTAATGGCCTGAACCTTTCCAGGATCCATACGGAATCCTTCAACAGACACAATCAAACCCAAAAAAAGACGATTCTTGAATGAAAAAAGAAAATTTTTCCAATTTGGCATACAAATGATTTCCCTGAGTCTCGTAAGAATCAGACCCAGATGGTGCAAGTGAGACTGGCTGTCAGAAGAATTCACTAGAATGTCATCCAGATAAATCACTACAAAATGCCCATTTAAATCAGAGAAAATAACATTAATGACATTCTGGAAAATAGCAGCGTTAGTGAGACCGAAGGGCATGACCAAGTTTTCAAACAGCCCCTCGGTCGTGAGGAAGGCAGTTTTCCATTCATCCTCTTCCTGGACCCTTATGATATTATAGGCCCCCTGTAGATCAAGCTTGGAGAACCAGTTGGCCCAAGTAAGTTGATTACATAGGTCCGGAATAAGAGGGAGGGGATATGTGTTTTTTACAGTAATTTTATTTAATTCCCAGAAGTTGAGGCATGGCTGCAATCCACCATCTTTCTTTTTAACAAAAAAGAAACCGGCGCCACAGGCAACACAGAAGGCCGAATATGTCTCTTGCGGAGACTTTCGGAAATATATTCCTTCATAGCTTGGCGCTCAGGGCCGGACAAATTAAACAGACGATCCTTGGGCAGTTTGGCTCCAGGGATTAAATCAATGGCTCAGTCGTAAGGTCTATGTGGTGGAAGCGCCTCTGCCTCGCTTTCGGAAAACATGTCTTCAAAGTCCTTCAGGTATTCCGGAATACCCTCCAGACCGACAGACGACAACGAAACAGATTTCACAGAAGTGATAGTAGATACAACATTACAACACTGGCTGTTAGCCTTGCATCCCCACTGAGTTATTTCGCCAGAAACCCAATCAATAATAGGTTTGTGACGTTGAAGCCAAGGCATGCCTAACACCAGACCTGCCGGCAAATTATCCAAAACAAAACAGTTCAATCTCTCAATGTGAGCAGGACCCACCCTCAGTAAAAAAAAAACCTCAGATATGAAACAAATTCCATCTTTGGCTAGAAGAGAGGAGTCAATAGCCACCACCTTGACTTGTCTTATTAAGAGTCACCACACGAGAGTCAATCAGATTGATGGTAGAGTTCAAAGAGACGAACGGCACCAGGATTCAACAATGCAGTATTGGGAGCGCTGAATCAAATACACCTCTTTAGACCCACAGCGTGCGGTATCCATGCAGTACTGGAGCGTGGTGCTCAGCATCAATAGCCATAACAGCACAGTAACACTTTGCACAAGAAAGTAGAAAAATGCGGCACTCACCCAGGTTGCGAAGTGAATATCTTTAATCTGTCTTTAATCCATGTACAGACTTTGCATAAAAGACAAGCGGAGACGACAAGGGTGCGGGGAGAGTGAGCTGGACGACCGCCGTTTCGCACAATTAGTGCTTCCACTGGTCCATGTGGACCCATGGAAGCACTAATTGTGCGAAACGGCGGTCGTCCAGCTCACTCTCCCCGCACCCTCGTCGTCTCCGCTTGTCTTTTATGGAAAGTTTGTACATGGATTAAAGACAGATTAAAGATATTCACTTCGCAACCTGGGTGAGTGCCGCATTTTTCTACTTTCATGTGCAAAGTTTTAATAGATTGATGGTAGAACCACAGTTAACAAAAGTGGTAGTCACCACGGGACCACCAGAAAGATCCAACTCCACCTGGATAAGGATTTTAGAAAGTGAGGACAAAAGTACCTGAGAGTCTGGGCAACCTCCTCGATTGTTACCCAGACTTAGTAGTTTCACCGGAGTCTTCACCGAGAGGGAGAAGTGGTGGGACAATCTTTTTTCCAATGTCCAGGGGCTCCACAGGAAAATCACAATTGGTTGTCCCTGCGACGTATCCTCTCTCTCTCCTTCAACAAAATCGCACCCACCTCCATGAGATCAGAAGTGAATGCAGTGTCACTCAGGCTGGAGTATAGAGGTGACTCCTGCTGCATCATTCCTCTAGCACGGAGCCTTAGGTCTATACGAACCGCCTGAGTCATGGTGTCCTCCAAAGTGTCAGGGGGAGGATGAAGCGCCAGAGCATCCTGTAGACGGTTGGACAGACCCCTGCGGAACAGCCCTCTCAAGGCGGTGTCACTCCATGCAACCTCAGCAGCCCAGTGTCTAAACTCTGACCAGAACCATTCTGCTGAATGCTTCCCCTGTGTCAAACTCATCACCATGTCCTCAGCCTGACGCACTCTATTAGGCTCGTCATAAATATGCCCGAGGGCCTTGTGAAGAGCGGAACAAAAATGGTTACCTCAATGAACCAAAAAGAATTTGTGATCAATATTGACCTGTCCATTCAAGGACATTTTAGCCATAGTGTGAAATCCTATTTTTTGTTTGTGAAACTGCCACTTAGGCGAAACTGTACTGTTTTGTTTGTTGTGAAACTATCACATAGCCGAAACTGTTTTCTTTTGTCTTCTCTTTTCTCTCTTTGTTTAAACAAGCAAAACTTGTATAACCACTGAAACTACCTGTACAACTATATAAAGAGGGGATAGCACCTTGAAGGCAGGCGTGCTTCAGAGGCTTCCCAGTGATATACTATACGAGACGTGTCTTGTGTATTATTTCTGGTGATTCCCCACTTCCAAAGGCTGCTCCGACTGAGTGTGGTCCCGACATTTCCTGGCGCCTGAACAGGGACCCGAGGTCTGTGTACTCCTTCAAGAACACCGGCAGAATACGAACAAAAAGAGAATCTGGGATAATGGACGGCAGATGAATAAAAACCTGGCCAGGTAAGAGACACTGTTAGATCTCTTATATCTGCCCTGCACTCTCCGTAAGATTTTCTGTGTCGTGTCCTTTAGCGGGTAGTTCTAGTAGAGGAGGATACCTATAGCTCGGGTCCTTGAACTACTTAGGAATTGACCACCTCACGGAGTACGGCATTGAATGAGAGTGAATGTGAATAGAAGGTGTGTGGAAGTTGGGAATAGCCCTATAAGCCGCCCAGGGTGTTGAAACAGAAGAAGTGACTGTCCCACTGGGCAACGTGGTTGCGTCCTTTCGGGGAGACCTCCGCGCCTATGTTCAATCTCTGATCCTGTCTTTGACGAAAACCTGGTGACGGATAAGTGTATGATAGTATGAGCCCAGGACAGATAAATTAGCCTGGGACAAGATACGTTGTATTTTGATCCTCTGTCTGGTTGCATTTGTGTTGTTTGCTATAGGTGTAGGAATCAGGATTTTCTTACATCAGCACGGTACGCAGAAGCCGTTAAACATCCTAGCTCCTTAGGAAGAAGGTAACGAGGTATTCTCATACCCAAACGCCACCTAGGGCAAGAAAAGAAAAAAGCTCAGGATAAGAAAATGGGGAATAAGCAAACAAAGTCGGAACCAGAAGAATTAGATATCTATACTATCATAAAGGAGAGAAGTGGTGAAGATGCCACTAAGGGGCTGAGAAAGATTTTTAGTAAGTTTGGAGTTACTAAGGCAGAAGCCTTTAGTAGAAAAAAATGGGAAGGAATTCAGGAAAAAAAAAAAAGGCATAATCAGAGACAAGAAATGGATAGATCAGATCCAAGCGTTGATTGATGTCTCTAGGGTAGCAGAAAAAGAGGGATGGACATATAATCAACAGAATAAAAAGTGGTGTATTAGACCCGCAGGCTATGGAGAAAAACAAAATGTGGAATATAAGAACACCCCACCCCCATACCTTAACCCACATGCCCCATCTTTTCTCCAAACACCACCTCAAAGTTTAGCCGGACCAGGAGGATGGGTATGTCCGCACTGTGGACAACAAAATCCAGACTGGAGAAATGATTGCCTAGCCTGTGGTACACCTAGACATGGCGCTGTACTTGCCCCTGTTAGGGTAGTACCAAGACCCTTTAGGGAACCTGGTGCTGACGGAGTAATGGGAACTAGATATCACCAAACTCGACAATATTTCCCTTGGTCCCCCGCTGAAGGCATGTCTCTCTTGCATAACGCACCAGATCCCACCCAGTGTCCAGTTAGATTTGCACAATATATACAGCAAATTATGCAGACTCACGCTGGAGTTTGGGCAGATGGAGAAGAATTATGTAGAATGAAAATGACTCCTGGACTCTTCCAGGAGCTATTAGCAAATCTACAGGTACATAGGCCCCAGGCAGGAGATGGTGCCTTACAAACGATAGAATCAGGTACGCAATTTATAGATCACTTAATGGTCTTCATGAGGGAAAAACAGAGGCAGAGAGGAACAACGGGAGTGGTGGCTCAGAAATCTGGACAATCAGTAGACGAATATTATCTAAGTGTAGAAAATAATTTCAGAGATGAAGGCATGGATCTAACCGCTTCAGGAATGATGAGGTTAGTTACAAAAACCTTTATAGATGGATTGTCTCCAAAAGTGAAGGAAAAGCTTAAGGCCGCAACCCCTGATTGGAGAACCTTGGAAGACCCACACCTGGCTAGACAGAAAGCTGTAGGGATAGAAATGGACTTAAGAGAAAATTCTAAGCCAGTAAGAATTGCACAGGCTAATACTGGCTCTGCTAATCAAAAGTTTACTTGTCATTACTGTAAGAAGCCAGGACATTTCCAAAGGGAATGTAGGAAGAGAAAAGCAGATATAGATTCAGGAACCTTTGTACCCAAAAATAGGATAAATAACCCAGCGCCTGATCAAACAGACAGCTTAGAATGACTGAAGGTTATGCAGGTCTCTCTTCCTTCTAGAAGACCAATAATACAAGTTGAGGTTGAGGGTAAAAATGTACCTTTTCTGATAGATACGGGAGCAACATCCTCCATTTTAAATCAAGACTTTTTACCATATCCTGACAATATATCCTCAAAGGTAACATATGCAGAAGGGTATGATGGTAAAATTCAGGCGTTGCCTTTTACAAAACCTTTAAATGTGAGCTTTGGCCCTAAAACCTTTGTATCCAAATTTTTATTTGCTAAAGGTGCACCTACCTGCTTGCTGGGTACTGATGTCTTAAGTAAAATGCACGCAAACATCCATTTTAGAGAAAATGGCACAGTTATGCTGACCATCCCTGAAGATGCAGAAACTCTGGAACAATATGTTAGAATACAGGCAATGGAGGATTTTCCCGAAATTTGCACTCAACAAGCAAAAATTGACTTGTCTCGGGTTCCTGACAGCCTATGGGCAAAAGGAGACACTGATGTAGGATTCTTATCAGTAGCTCCTATACTGTTAAGGTACCGTCACACTAAACGATATCGCTAGCGATCCGTGACGTTGCAGCGTCCTGGCTAGCGATATCGTTTAGTTTGACACGCAGCAGCGATCAGGATCCTGCTGTGATGTCGCTGGTCGCTGAATAAAGTCCAGAACTTTATTTGGTCGTCCGATCGCCGTGTATCGTTGTGTTTGACACCAAAAGCAACGATACCAGCGATGTTTTACACTGGTAACCAGGGTAAACATCGGGTTACTAAGCGCAGGGCCGCGCTTAGTAACCCGATGTTTACCCTGGTTACCAGCGTAAAAGTAAAAAAAACAAACAGTACATGCTCACCTGCGCGTCTCCCAGCGTCTGCTTCCTGCTCTGACTGAGATCCGGCCCTAAAGTGAAAGTGAAAGCACAGCGGTGACGTCACCGCTGTGCTGTTAGGGCCGGAGCTCAGTCAGTGTCAGGAAGCAGACGCTGGGAGACGCGCAGGTGAGCATGTACTGTTTGTTTTTTTTACTTTTACGCTGGTAACCAGGGTAAACATCGGGTTACTAAGCGCGGCCCTGCGCTTAGCAACCCGATGTTTACCCTGGTTACCCGGGGACCTCGGCATCGTTGGTCGCTGGAGAGCGGTCTGTGTGACAGCTCTCCAGCGATCAAACAGCGACGCTGCAGCGATCGGCATCGTTGTCGCTATCGCTGCAGCGTCGCTTAATGTGACGGTACCTTTAGAAACTGCCCCGGGAACCATTTTACCTCAGCTTAGGCAATACCCCATCAGCGCCCAGCAAGAACTGGCGATTTCTCAACAAATTCAGGATTATGTATTACAAGGTGTTTTGGTAGAAATCAGGTCACCCGCAAATACACCCTTATATCCTGTTAAAAAGAAAGTTTCCTCCAAAGAAACTATGGTGAAATATCGCATGGTGCACGACCTACGGGAAATCAATAAGGTTTTGGCACCGGTCACCCCTGTGGTACCGAATCCTCATACCTTACTGTCTCAAATTCCCAGCACTGCTGCATATTTTACGGTAATTGACTTATCAAACGCATTTTTTTCTGTGCCACTACATAAGAACTGTTGGCATTTGTTTGCCTTTACATTCAAGGGTAAACAATTAGCATGGACAAGATTGCCACAAGGTATGGTACACTCACCAACTTTGTACTCTGAAGCAATGCAGACTGTGCTGAAAAATTTCACCCCAGAACCAGGAGTAGTCATTCTACAGTATGTAGATGACTTACTTATTTGTTGCCCTGATGAGCAGACGGCAGTTACCTCAACTGTTAATTTCTTAATTTTCCTAGCGCAAGAAGGCTGTAAAGTAAATAGACAGAAACTCCAGGCTTGTCAACAAACAGTCGTGTTCTTAGGTCACTGCATATCACAGGGCATCAGACACCTCACACCTCAACGTACGGAAGCCATACGTAACATGCTTGAACCCAGGAATCACAAACGGCTGCGTGCTTTCCTGGGTATTGTTTCACACTGTAGACAGTGGATCATACATGCAAGTCAACTCATGCAGTCTTTATATGACTGTATTGCCAACACGCCATATTCACTCAGTGAAGAGGCTAAACAGTCATTTTCCTCTTTGAAAACAGCACTGGTATCAGCTCCGGCTCTGGGACTCCCAGACTACACTAAACCTTTTCAATTGATGGCAGCTGAGATATCCTCACATGCTACAGGGGTGCTCACACAAAAACATGGAAACAAACAGAGACCTGTGGCATACATATCAGCTCATCTGGACCCTGTAGCTAGAGCCGCACCTTCTTGTGTAAGAGTAGTAGCCGCAATTTCACTGTTATTAGATAAAGCTTCTGAGATTGTTCTTGATCACCCACTTCTAGTTCAGACCACTCATGATGTACATGGCATTCTTAACCAGGTCCAACCTAAACATATTGCAATGGCCAGACACCTCCGTCTCCAATGTTCCCTACTACTGCCGCCCAACATTTCCTTTGCCAGGGTTCAGACTCTTAATCTCGCGTCTTTGCTCCCTTTAAGGTACTGTCACACAGTACCATTTTGATCGCTACGACGGTACGATTCGTGACGTTCTAGCGATATCGTTACGATATCGCAGTGTCTGACACGCAGCAGCGATCAGGGATCCTGCTGAGAATCGTACGTCGTAGCAGATCGTGTGGAACTTTCTTTCGTCGCTCACCCGCTGACATCGCTGGATCGTTGTGTGTGACAGCGATCCAGCGATGTGTTCGCTTGTAACCAGGGTAAACATCGGGTAACTAAGCGCAGGGCCGCGCTTAGTAACCCGATGTTTACCGTGGTTACCAGCGTAAACGTAAAAAAACAAACAGTACATACTTACATTCCGGTGTCTGTCCTCCAGCGTCTCAGCTTCTCTCCACTGTGTGAGCGTCTGCCAGCCGGAAAGCGAGCACAGCGGTGACGTCTGACGTCACCGCTGTACTTTCCGGCCATGGCGCTTACACAGTGGAGAGAAGGAGAACGCCGGGGACAGACACCGGAATGTAAGTATGTACTGTTTGTTTTTTTTACGTTTACGCTGGTAACCACGGTAAACATCGGGTTACTAAGCGCGGCCCTGCGCTTAGTTACCCGATGTTTACCCTGGTTACCGGGGACTTCGGCATCGCTCCAGCGCCGTGATTGCAACGTGTGACCGCAGTCTACGACGCTGGAGCGATAATCATACGATCGCTGCGACGTCACGGATCGTGCCGTCGTAGCGATCAAAATGGTACTGTGTGACAGTACCCTTAGAGTCTGAGGGGGGTACCATACCTGAGGAAACTGCACTCTCCAACTCCTTTGACCCATCAGAGTCAATGCATGATTGTGTACAATTAATGGAACAAGAGACTCAGGGCTTACGTAATGTACGTGACAAGCCACTCTGTAATGCTACATTTGAACTTTTCATAGATGGCAGTAGATATGCAGATATGAATGGACAATTTCATACAGGTTATGCGGTAGTAACTCAGCATGAAGTGCTGAAAGCAGAACCTCTCCCTGCTAATCAGTCTGCACAAGAAGCAGAACTTACGGCATTAGTTGAAGCTCTAAAAATAGCCAAAGATCAGACAGCAAACATATACACTGATTCTAGATATGCACATGGCATTATTTTCGATTTTGGCGTAATATGGAGAGCCAGAGGTTATATGACTGCTTCAGGCCAACCTGTTAAACATGCCTCCCTCATTAGACAGATTCTGGAGGCAGCACAAGAAACTAAAGAAATAGCGGTGATAAAGGTAGCTGCACATGTGAGACTCGACACCGAGGAAGCCAGGGGTAACGATAAAGCCGACAAAGCAGCAAAACAGGCAGCACGTAAACCCTTACATCATGCCCACACACTAGATAGCTCTGAAGATGATGAGGAGAGATTGAAGGAAGCTCAGAAACAGGTAGACGACGAAGAAAGAGGGCAGTGGCAGAAAAAAGGGGCAGAAGATCAGCAAGGATTATGGAAAAAAGGAACTTTGTTGTGTTTACCCAGAGCCTGGTACCCCGCAGTGGCGAGTGACCTCCACCTACCTACGCATGTATCGGCAAACGGTATGATGCTCAAGGTAAAAGAAAGGTGGTTGGCTCCAGGCTTTGGTAATTTCGCTCGGAACATGTGTGCTGCATGCGCTATATGCCTGGCACACAATCCAGGTCAGACCATTAAAACCCCAACCAAGCATCATGTAAGACCACTGTATCCCTTTCAAAGACTCCAGATCGACTACATCCAGCTTCCTAGGTACAATGGATACGAATATGTGCTTGTGTGTGTGGACATGTTCTCAGGGTGGCCAGAGGCTTATCCAGTTCGTAAAGCCTCAGCAAAAACTACTGCCATTAAAATAGCACATGAACTGATACCCCGTTACGGCATGCCTGAGGTGATCGAGTCAGATAGGGGTACCCATTTTACTGGAGAAATATTCCAGAATGTTATGAAAATGTTGGGAGTAGAAAACCAGTTTCACACTCCGTATCACCCACAGAGTTCAGGTAAAGTGGAAAGATTAAATGGAACAATAAAATTAAAAATCCAGAAGGCCATGGCAGAAACAGGAAAGCCTTGGACCGAGTGTCTACCACTTGCCCTGTATTCCATCCGAAACGCCCCAAGGGGGAAGGCTAAGCTGTCACCACATGAGATTCTTTTTGGTAGAGCAGCAAATTTGGGTTGTTATTTTCCACAACAACTGATGTTGAATACTGAGACTTTAACTGCTTATGTACAAGAATTACAAAAACGTTTAACTAAAGTGCATTCGCAAGTTTTTGCTTCCCTTCCAGATCCAGAAAATCTCGAAGGAGGCCACAAGTTGGAACCTGGTGATCAAATCTACGTGAAAAGACACACCAGAAAGACTCTGGAACCGAGATTTGACGGACCTTTCCAAGTCCTGTTAACAACTCCAACAGCAGTCAAGCTTGAAGGAAAGGCATCATGGATACATGCAAGCCATTGCAAAAAAGCAGTATAAGACTCATGATATTGATGTTAATTATGTTAACACAGATGTGGGATAAATTAGTTAGAGCCACAGATTATCTAGATGACCAGATCTGGGATATACTGGACATATTAAATACTAGTATAGCTGTACAGAATCAGCTTATAATAGTCACTAACCAACATACCCTGGTATTGGATTACCTAACTGCCTCACAAGGGGGTATGTGTCAAATCATCGGACCCACCTGCTGTCATTATATAGACCTGAATAGTACTATGAGTATGAGATTTAAATTAGAAGACGTACAACGACTCAGGGATCAGTATGACAAAGACAATGACCAAAATAAGGATAGCTGGTGGTCAGATACCTTTTCTTTTCTTAACCCGGCCAATTGGTTCAGGGGGATCGGTGGGTGGGTTACCGGGATTATGCAAAGCCTAATACATACAGTTATAGTTATTGTAATTATATATGTATTATTCAAGGTTGTATTCAAGGGTATCTCGGTATGCACAAATAAATTTTGTGTAATGGATGCGAGAATATAAAGTTTTTTTTTTTTTTTATCACAAAAAGAATGACTAAAATAATCGTCTATATGACAAGGTTTTGAATGGAATATGTCAAAGGGGGGATTGTGAAGAGCGGAACAAAAATGGTTACCTCAATGAACCAAAAAGAATTTGTGATCAATATTGACCTGTCCATTCAAGGACATTTTAGCCATAGTGTGAAATCCTATTTTTTGTTTGTGAAACTGCCACTTAGGCGAAACTGTACTGTTTTGTTTGTTGTGAAACTATCACATAGCCGAAACTGTTTTCTTTTGTCTTCTCTTTTCTCTCTTTGTTTAAACAAGCAAAACTTGTATAACCACTGAAACTACCTGTACAACTATATAAAGAGGGGATAGCACCTTGAAGGCAGGCGTGCTTCAGAGGCTTCCCAGTGATATACTATACGAGACGTGTCTTGTGTATTATTTCTGGTGATTCCCCACTTCCAAAGGCTGCTCCGACTGAGTGTGGTCCCGACAGCCTCAAAAATGAATCCACAGATTTACATTCCAGTGCGACAGGAGAGAGGGAAAACGCCCACGCTTGTGGAGTCCCGTGTAACAAGGACATAACAATCCCCACTCTCTGACTTTCATTCCCAGACGCACGGGGACGTAACTCAAAAAACAACTTGCACCCCTCTCGAAAAACCCTAAACAATTTTTTGTCCCCAGAAAAATAATCAGGTAATTTTAACGGTGATTCAACCCGAGCCGCTAATGGTACCGAGCCCTGTCTGCCACATCTCTTTGCACTAGTTGATGTAACTGAGCTAGGGCACGCTGTTACATAGACAGCTTCTGCATTAAATGGGTGAGATCATTTACCTGATCTAAAAGTGCGCGTAAGGGATCCATCTCCCACCCAACCAGAGGAGGAAAAAAGGTAAGGTCAGTTACAATGTCACGACCCCTGCAGTAGATCTTGAGCAGAGGGTCGAATACAGGACACCTGAGTCTCAGAAGGAGCGAGGAGAGCTGCGGTGAGCCGAGCGCAGGACCTGCAACATGTGACTCCCAAGGGAGTGACCGAAGACGGAGACTACTGCCGGGTGATGAATCGGAGCGTAGTGAACGAGCCAAGGTCAAACCAGGAAGTCAGAGAGATACCGCAGGATGACATGAGGGGGCGAAGTCAAACACAAAGCCCAGGTCAGAATGCCGGAGATAACGGTGAAGTACAAGTGGGACAAACAGGTGCAGAGTCAGGGAAGCAAAGCCGGAAGGTCAGAACCAGATGGAACGTTAAGACTGAATTGGAAGACTAAGCGCAATACCAGAAAATGGACCAGGTCAAAGCACAACAAGGCAAAACAGGCAAGCAGTACACACACACACCAGGGTGTCAGACACACAAACAGAATGAACGTATAACTGACAAAGAACCTAAGCCTGGTGTGGGTATATATGTCCCTCCCATTTACAAAAGGAGGCCAAAAACAATTAACCCCTTGAGGACCAGGAGAGAACCCAGACCACAACCATGACACAGATATAGGGTTAATAGCATTCCAAAGCTGCCTGGCTGCCTTACTGAAAGCTTGACTACCAAGAAGAAATAAACTATATTTTTCCCAGGAGCCTTTGGCTTTTAGTCATAGAGACGTGCATGGAGTGGCTTCAGGCAATGCTCAATTTACAGTGAGCGGAAACTGTAAGCAGGCCCGGCACTTTATGTGATAGATCCCTTTGCAGGACATCTGTGTATAGTGAGCTGTCAATCAAAGTGCCAGGGCACGCTTACAGCTTCTCACATATGCTGAGAGAAGCTGCTCTGTGCACGCCTCAGATTGAGAAGCGGCGGCTTCCAAGAAGAATAAAGCTAATTTCCTTCCAGAAGCAGCACTTTCAAAGCAGCAGCCAGACAACATTGGAACGTTATTAACCTGAAGATTAATCCCATATCTGTAGGTTAGTAGTGTTTTTGGGAGCATGACAGGTTCTCTTTAAAGACAGTCATCATAGTATTCCTGTCCGAACCATGTAAAGGTGCTTGGTCTTGGCTGGCGTCACCACCCGGGCAAAGGCTGGGCCCCTGGATGAACTAAGGGTCCCACTCATGGTCCGGGAGACCGGCATGCTGTTGGGCCCATGAGTCGGGGGAGCCAGTGCTGGCACCGTCCCCCCCCCTCCTCAAATTCTCCCCTCTCCTCGTTCCCCGCTGCTTCAGTCTCTTCAGTGTCTTCTGATTCTCTGTGACGTCTAAGGGCAGAGGGCAAAATGACATCACTACAGCGCAGCCTCTGTACTGAGCAGTGCAGAGAGTCAGAAGATTCTGAGAAGACCGAAGCAGCGAGGAATGAGGAGAGGTGAGTATTCGACTATTTTTTTTCTAATGTATGCAGCATTAATTATTGTCATTATAGTCTGTATGGAGCAGTATATGGGGCCATAATACTGTATGGAGCACTATGTGGGGCCCTTTATATACTGTACGGAGCCATTATACTGTATGGAGCAATATATGGGGCCATTATACTGTATGGAGCAATATATGGGGCCCATTATATACTGTATGGGGCAATATATAGGGCCTATTACATACTGTATGGAGCAATATATGGGGCCATTATACTGTATGGAGCAGTGTAAGGGGCCAATTACACTGTATGGAGTGATATATGGGGCCCATTATTTACTGTATGGAGCAGTATATGGGGCCCATAATACAATATGGGGCCATTATATACTGTATGGAGAAATATATGGGGACATTATATACTGTATGCAGCGATACATTGGGCCATTATATACTGTATGGAGCAATATATGGGGCCATTATACTTTATGAAGCAATAAATGGGGCATTATATACTGTATGGAGTAATATATGAGGCCCATTATACTGTATGGAACATTATATGGGGCTCATAATACTGTATAGAGCAATATATGGGGCCCATTAAACTGTATGGAGGACTATGTGGGGCACTTTATATACTGTATGGAGCCATTATACTGTATGGAGAAATATATGAGGCCATTATACTGTATGGAGCAATATATGGGGCCCATTATATACTATATGGAGAAATATATAGGGCCTATTGCATACTGTATGGAGCAATGTATGAGGCCATTATATACATTATATACTGTATGGGTCAATATATAGGGCCTATTACATACTGTATGGAGCAATATATGGGGCCATTATACTGTATGGAGCAGTGTAAGAGGCCAATTATACTGTATGGATTGATATATGGGGCCCATTATTTACTGTATGGAGCAGTATATGGGGCCCATAATACTATATGGGGCCATTATATACTGTATGGAGAAATATATGGGGACATTATATACTGTATGGAGCGATACATTGGGCCATTATATATTGTATGGAGCAATATATGGGGCCATTATACTTTATGAAGCAATAAATGGAGCATTATTTACTGTATGGAATAATAAATGAGACCCATTATATTGTATGGAACAATATATGGGGCTCATAATACTGTATGGAGCAATATATGGGGCCCATTATACTATATGGAGGACTATGTGGGGCCCTTTATATACTGTATGGAGCCATTATACTGTATGGAGCAATATATGGGGCCATTATACTGTATGGAGCAATATATGGGGCCCATTATATACTGTATGGAGAAATATATAGGGCCTATTACATACTGTATGGAGCAATGTATGAGGCCATTATATACATTATATACTGTATGGGTCAATATATAGGGCCTATTACATACTGTATGGAGCAATATATGGGGCCATTATACTGTATGGAGCAGTGTAAGGGTAAGGGGGCAATTATACTGTATGGATTGATATATGGGACCTATTATTTACTGTATGGAACAGTATATGGGGCACACAATACTATATGGAGCAATATATGGGGCCATTATATACTGTATGGAGCAATACATTGGACCATTATATACTGTATGGAACAATATATGGGGCCATTATACTTTATGAAGCAATAAATGGGGCATTATATACTGTATGGAATAATATATGGGGCCCATTATACTGTATGGAACATTATATGGGGCCCATTATACTGTATAGAACAATATAAGGGGCTCATAATACTGTATGGAACAATATATGGGGCTCATTATACTGTACGGAGGACTATGTGGTGCCCATTATACTACATATAGAGCTCATAATTCTGTATTAAGGACTATGTGGAGTCCATAATTCTATATAGAGGACTATGTGGTGTACATAATACTGTATGGAGGACTATGTGGTGCCTATAATACTGTATGGAGGACTCTACTGTCCGATCTAAAATGAAAAGTCTGTGTGACTGCGAGGATTTGCCCATTTCAGAGCTATTGTAGATTTTACAATAGATATCACTCATGTAATTTATGAAGTAAGTGAAATCTTTGGCATTGTACTGTACCTGTATTTCTTATTTGTGCATGATGAATTGTGGTATGTGTTAAAGGGGCCCACTGAGACTCTTTTGCCCAGGGCCCACGAAAACCTGCAGCTGGCCCTGCGCTCGGTGCATTGTGGTGTGGCCAAACATTTAAGTGTACCTTCTCGCCTGCTTGTTTTCCATTTATCTCCACCCTATAAAGACAGAGCTGTTAAAGAAAAGGTGAGGTTGGTGATAGAGGAAAACCAAGTAGGTGGGAAGGTGTATTTAAATGTTTGGCCATGATGAGGGTGCATAGTGCTCCTGTACTTGGTTCAAACATTCATTCTGTGCTGACAGTCTCCCTTTAAAGAGTTATTCCCAAAAAAGTTATTCCCTTTCTGTTGGTTAGAGATATCTTGATGATTAATGGTGGTCCGAACCTGAGATTGGGGCTTTAGAACTCTGCAGCACCACCCTGAATGAAGTGGTGTGTGCTGACGTGCGGCCACTTCTCCATTTTCACCAAATACAGTGCTCCTGCATATACATTCAGAGCCCCATTCTTGAGATCGCTGGGGACCCAAGCAGTCGCACCCCCAGCGATCAGCAAGTTATCCTCTATCACATGGATAGAATATAACTTGCTTTTTTTGGAAATAACCCTTTAACCTTTGTCTCCAAAACTAACATTTCTTGTCTTTGTATACATGTCAAGATGAGTTACCTGCCTCAGTCTATTCAAATGCATTTGGCATTCCTGTAGCTGTTTTGCAAAAGTCCAGCAGACATCTCCACTAGTTAATGAGGTCTTCCAGGGGACCCTATAGATCACTGCCTTCAACAATTCCTTGTTCTGCTTTTGCCTTTCAAACACAATGGGGCAGATCTACTAAGCTATAGAAGTCAGAAATCTGTCTTAATTTGTGTCAAAAAATTAAAAACTGAGGTTGGGGAAAAGGGATAAGACCCTGTGTGCCACAACTATGCTACAATTTAGTGCAATTTAGTAGACCAGAGTAAACCACTTTACAGTCTAAAGATGTACCACATCTATCATCTTACCTGAGCCACTGTGATGCATTTGGCACATTTTAAGGCTGACTAGTCTAAGTTTGCACTTTCTTACACAATGTTAGTAAATGTACCTCCTGTTTTCTTCTACTGTTCATCATGATTGTGCTGAACAAAATACTAAATCTGCAGTGAAGACTGACATGCACCGCACAGTATAGGAAATTATATGGCCGCTAGATCTGTCACCCAGCATCTATCTATTCATCTACAGTTGCTGAAGAATTCAAGTGAGATATTATATATTTTAGGGGGTAGATCCCTAGTACATTTATGGCTCCTAGTCATACTTTTATAAAGAGTTTTTACAGTAGAGATTAGTGAATCAATTCTCATGTCCCTGGTCCAAGTCATTACTCCATGTTTGCTGAACTGGAGCCTTGCAAACAGCCTCCTACCTACTGACATCCCCCATGTCTCTTCTGATTAGTAGCCTCAGGGAAACATCATGCATGCCTCATACTGAAATTATGACTTTGTGCTGTGCTAGGACTACAAAGGGGCTGCATGGATTCTGGCAGGTAGATGGTGGTTTGCAATAATCCCATCTTGTCCAGAATACTGATGTGGCCACTGGACTAGGGTCCTGTGAATCGATTCACTCATCTCTATTTTACAAATGTTTCTCTTCATTGGAAAATTGGCCGTCAAAAGACTTGAGTGCCATTACAGTTCCCACAGGGATTATTATTATTATTTATTTTTAGAGCACCATTGATTCCATGGTGCTGTACATGAGGAGGGGTTACCTGCAAAAATACAAATAGATTGCAGTCAAGGAACTAAAAATGACAGACTGATACAGGGGGAAGAGTACCCTGCCCTTGCGGGCTTACAGTCTACAGCAGGGGTGTCAAACTGCATTCCTCGAGGGCCTCAAACCATGCGTGTTTTCAAGATTTCCTTCTCATTGCACAAGGTGCTGGAATCATTCTGTGCAGGTGATTAAATGATCACCTGTGCAATACAAGGAAATCCTGAAAACATGACCTGTTTGCAGCCCTAGAGGAATGCAGTTTGACACCCCTGGTCTACAGGATGGTGGGGAAGGAGACAGTAGGTTGGGGGTTGCAGTAGCTGTGATGGTAGTGAGGAGGCAGAGTCGTCATTGCAGGCTGTAAGCTTTCCTGAAGAGATGGATTTTCAAGTTCCATCTGAAAGTTCAGAATGTGGTGATAATCGGACCTTTTGTGGCACAGAATTACAGAAGATGGGCAATACCTGGAGAGGTTTTGGAGGAGATTAGGTGAGGGACGTACAAGTATGGAGGAATGAGGGAGGTCTTGGAGATTACTTGTTAGAATGTAACTGGAGATTAGTTCGGAGATATATGAAGGAGACAGATTATGGATGTAATTGTAGACCAATTTTCGTAGTTTAAACTGGATACATTGGAGAATTGAATGCCAATGAGGGATTTGAAGAGCGGAGAAGCAGAGGAGGATTAATCAGGCATCAGAGTTAACGATGGAATGGAGAGGCACGAGAGAGTGAGCAGGAAGGCCACAGAGGAAGATATTGCAGTAGTCCAGGCAGGAAATGATGAGGGCATGCACTAACATTTTAGTAGATTCATGGTCGAGCAAGCGACAGATTTTGGGGATATTTTTGAGTTGGAGGCGACAAGATGTGGAAAGAGCTTGGATGTGCAGTTTGAAGGACAGGATTAACTGCCAACCTTTTTTGTCCCAATAGTAAATCTACATACCGTATATACTCGAGTATAAGCCGAGATTTTCAGCCCACTTTTTTGGGCTGAAAGTGACCCTCTCGGCTTATACTCGAGTCATTGGCAGCGGGGGGGTTGGCGGGGGAGGGGGAGCGGCGCGGTGACATACTCACCTGTTCCTAGCTCGGTCCCTGCATGTCCGATGGTCTCTGGGAACCGGCGGTATCTTCCTGTGTTCAGCGGTCACGTGAACACATCACGTGACCGCTGAACACAGGAAGATGCCGCCGGCTCCCGGAGACCATCTGACAGTAAGACGCTGCCAGGGACCGTCCGGGAGCAGGTGAGTATATCGGGGGAGGTGAGCAGTGCGCGATAGTCACCTTCCTCGTTCCATCGCTGCGCGCCGCTCTCTCTTCCATCCTCTGCACCGTTCAGGTCAGAGGGCGCGATGACGCGATTAGTGTGCGCGCCGCCCTCTGCCTGAACAGTCAGTGCGGAGGATGGAAGACAGAGCAGCGCCTGGAACGAGGAAGGTGACTATCGCAAGTGCCGGGGCCGGAGCGAAGAGAGGTGAGTATGTGATTTTTTTTTTTATTTTAATCGCAGCAACAGCATATGGGGCCACAATGTTTGGAGCTTCTATGGGGCCACAATGTTTGGAGCTTCTATGGGGCCACAATGTTTGGAGCTTCTATGGGGCCACAATGTTTGGAGCTTCTATGGGGCCACAATGTTTGGAGCATCTATGGGGCCACAATGTTTGGAGCTTCTATGGGGCCACAATGTTTGGAGCTTCTATGGGGCCACAATGTTTGGAGCTTCTATGGGGCCACAATGTTTGGAGCATCTATGGGGCCACAATGTTTGGAGCTTCTATGGGGCCACAATGTTTGGAGCATCTATGGGGCCACAATGTTTGGAGCATCTATGGGGCCACAATGTTTGGAGCTTCTATGGGGCCACAATGTGTGGAGCATCTATGGGGCCACAATGTTTGGAGCTTCTATGGGGCCACAATGTGTAGAGCTTCTATGGGGCCACAATGTTTGGAGCTTCTATGGGGCCATAATGTTTGGAGCTTCTATGGGGCCACAATGTTTGGAGCATCTATGTGGCCACAATGTTTGGAGCTTCTATGGGGCCACAATGTGTGGAGCTTCTATGGGGCCACAATGTTTGGAGCTTCTATGGGGCCACAATGTTTGGAGCATCTATGGAGCCACAATGTTTGGAGCTTCTATGGGGCCACAATGTGTGGAGCATCTATGGGGCCACAATGTTTGGAGCATCTATGGGGCCACAATGTTTGGAGCTTCTATGGGGCCACAATGTGTGGAGCATCTATGGGGCCACAATGTTTGGAGCATCTATGGGGCCACAATGTGTGGAGCATCTATGGGGCCACAATGTTTGGAGCTTCTATGGGGCCACAATGTTTGGAGCTTCTATGGGGCCACAATGTGTGGAGCATCTATGGGGCCACAATGTTTGGAGCATCTATGGGGCCACAATGTGTGGAGCATCTATGGGGCCACAATGTATGGGGCATAATGTGTGGATCATCTTATGGGGCCATCAACCTTTATGCAGCATTGTATGGGGCAAATGTTTCTATAGAGCATCTTATGGGCCATTATTAACCTTTGTGCAGCATTATATGGGGCGTATTTTGTATGGAGCATCTTATGGGGCCCATCATGAACTGTATGGAGCATTATATGGGGCTCCAGATTCAATATGGATAGTCAAAAACACTTAACCTACTGATGTCTCAATCAATTTTACTTTTATTGGTATCTATTTTTATTTTTGACATTTACCGGTAGCTGCTGCATTTTCCACCCTAGGCTTATACTCGAGTCAATAAGTTTTCCCAGTTTTTTGTGGCAAAATTAGGGGGGTCGGCTTATACTCGAGTATATACGGTAGTTATATAGTCCTATTTTTCCCACTCCTGTTTTGTTACATGGGCAAATAAACTGTTAAGGAACTCAGATGAAAGCTGTGGCAGCTTTCATGGTGGCCCTGTCAACTGTTAGGATGGATTCACAAATCACGTTCAAGTTTGCACTGAAATTCCTGCACAAAGTAGGGGACAATGTTAGTTAATGGAATTTTAACAAATGTAAGTCCTTGCAATGCAGTGACTAAAACCTGTGGCTAAGTTCTGCGCCCAAATCATCAGTAACACATTTGGATTTCATTGAGGGTGCTGGTGTGTGTCCTTAGGGCAGTTTCACAGTGTTATTTTGACGCAAAGTAAGAACATTGCCAGTTGTCAGAAGACGGATAAAGTTAATTGTGCAAGTTGCATCCCGCCCCTGGTACGTGAAGAAGCCTTAAGACCCCACTGCCATATGGAAAGTTACCAATATTAGAAATGGCACTTGGAAGATGGGTCCCTCCTACAGATTTTGCCTTAGGACCTATGAGCTTCAAGGTATGACTGCTAAATAATGTGGCCACCACCTATTTTTATAATACATGTTTGAATTGTCTGCAAATCTGCCATGTATGAGCCAGGATACTGGATTATAATACACAAGGAAGACTCTTGTTTTGGTTGTTGTAATAAAGAGGACATGTTACATTTTCCAAAATATATTTGAGTCACATGTTCTTATTGATGTATAGACTTTTTCCTCTTTGTTTCAGCGTTTACCCCTCTCTACCCCTTCCCAGTCTCCCAATGATTTGCCCACCCCCATAAGCATTTAATCCTGGATCAATAGCAAGAGCTCTCATTTACTAGCCCACAGGCAAATCCTCTTTTGTAAATTACATGTGTTTTTATTTTGCCATGAATTTCCTCTCTCCCTGGAACTAGTCTCAGACATTTGGTCACTTTTTTTTTCTTTCTCCAATAAACAGAATTGGAATTTCAGGCTTGGACTATATCACCAAGTATTATCTAAACACATACAACCAGCAAAATTCAGGTTATATCTTATGAAAATCTACTAAAGTACAGAAAAGGTAATTATTTTACAGCTTGAAAGTACATGACGTCAATTTCTGTCTTACATTTTTTGTCAAAAGTACTATATATATATATATATATATATATATATATATATATATATATATATATATGTGTGTGTGTGTGTGTGTGTGTGTGTTTTGTGTGTTTTATGAATATTTGTCTATATAATGGATATATATATAAATATATGTATGTATTTGTAAATATATATATATAATTTATTTTAATTTATTTATTTATATTTTTGTACAGGCAACTAAAAACCATTGTAGAATGAAATTCTACTCTAGAAGAGCTAATAATCTAATCCTTGTGAAAGATAAAGATCCCACTGTTCAGCTGTCAGGCAGGCCACAGGGTAGAATCCACCATGGGTGGGGAGATTTATATAGATTAGATTAGCAATCCGAAATGAGACACCTGTAAATGCGCACAAACAAAAAAAAATGTTTAGTGCAATGTCAACATTACATTTTATGTATCATTTTTTCTGAATTTTTTTTTTTAATTCTGGTGAAATAAAGTAACATTGTGCCTTCTTAAGTTTATTTATTGTTTTATTTTTGATACCTTTAAGTCAGAGGACAACAAAATCCATTTCACTATTTACGTAAAAGAAAGAAGAGTATTATAGCAAAACTCATTTTTAAAAATGAAATCACTTTTACATTAATTAGTTATCTCATATGTTTTGATTTCTTGTAATAAATACAAATATTTATTAACCCCGTATAAACAAAAAGTCTAAAATTCAAATACTGGAAATACCACAATATCTCTAAAATTGTATTGTCACGTTTCCTGAATTCCATCCTCCTTGTAGAGGTGTGTAGTATCTGGACTGAAGGTGTAAGGAGCGCTGGAGCCACTTAATGCATTTATGACTTAGTATTTGACTGTTAATTGGTTATTAGAGAGCTGGAGGTGAAGTTCATGCTGAGCAGCCACAGGAGTGAGAGGTCTGCCAGGGTGGGAGGGGGGGAAAGGGACTTGTGTCACTAAATTCTCCTCCAGTCTTTGTTTACATCTGACCAATGGAAAAGAGCAGACAAAGGGTTATTGTAAGCCAGGGGTCTCACGCTGCCCCCTCCTACTGGAGGCTTTTTACAAAGAACAAAATGGCTTGTCCCATCCACACACCCAGATTTCCCACCCCCAAACCTGATGTTTCAAAACAACTTTAAATAAACAATACAGTCACCTTACCCCCCCCCCCCAACGTACAATAGAAAATAAATGGGAGGCGGGTGGCAGCTCGGAGCCTGGCCTCCACATAGAAATCCAATTATTTGACACTATTTTAGGTAATTTGACCCCTAACTTCAGCTGGTTAGTGAAACTGTATCCTTTTAATTAATAGTAAAAGAGAATGGAATAAAAAGGACTAGAGAATATGATTAGTACCTTTCACGGAGCACATAAAACTTTCTAAAAACCGGGTGAAATCTACATCTGACGCCATATGATATGAAAACATAGGCCAGAATTCATCAATTGCATTTCTTATGTTATTTGTCTGTCTGTTTTTTCTTATTTTTGCTGACGGACATCAAATTCATCAAAATGGCACACGATGTTCGATGAGTTTGGCTCAAATGAAACATTTTTTTTCTCTTTTATGCCTTTCAGCACAATTTTTTCAGTAAGTATTAAAATGTCACACACTAGTCTTTAAAAAGATTCAGTAATTCATTAGGATACAGGAGAACCATTCCACAAAAAATTTGCAACATTTTGAAAAGTCGGAAACAATGAATTAACCAATAACATCTGGATAAGCAAAGCCAATGACCCAAAAAGTAGGAAGATTGAAAAAAAAAAAAGTGTAAAAAATGTGCAAAAGACACAATGAATTTGGTGCAAAAATGAAAATACCTAAATTGAAAACTCGTACTCCAAAAAAAGACACAAAAGAGTGATGAGTTGGGGAGTATGGGTTTTTTAATTCTTTGTGGTCAAGGTTCAGCCTCATTTTTATGACTTGTATAAAAAGTGCACAAAAGTCATAATCACCTAGATCCAAGCATATATAAATCTTGGTAACACTTGCATGGGAATTATGTAATAACTGGAATAAAAATATGAATTGCCCCCAAAAAATCACCAAAATGGTGCAAGTAGGTCTCCTAAAACAGAACTTTTATTGAAAACAATAATGATGCAATAAAACAAATGAAAGAACAGAGTAGCCCAATGAAGGACCACATGTGCAAAATCAGATGCTCACAAATACTTAAACTTGATTATCTCACCATGCCGGAGCCAATAATAATAATAGTGTGTAAAAAGAACACACCATACTCTTCCAAATTGAAGGACTAACTAATCCTGGATTTGTCGTCATTAGTACACTAACATTAGTATGTCAGATAATAAACACCTTCTAAGAGCCTAGTAACATTAAAGGAATTGCACATGGAGCCTCTGATGAAAAGATGATATAAAAAGAAGGTGTTAATAATGATAAACATACAGTATATGCACATTAAATAAAGCCCTCGTGGGAAAATAAGTTTATCAAATAATGGTAGTAGTGGTGTGCTAAAAAAAGACATTAACCCTAGTAGGGGGATGAACATATAAAAATAATACACTTACTGTACATATGGTAATGTGATAGTTAGTAATCGCATGTGGTTCTGGCGCCCCCAGTGCGCGTTTCACCCTTGCTTCATCAGGGGGCATGTCATCTGGGGCACCAGAAAAGTACTGTAATGCATATGTGCCGGCGCTCTTTGACCTTTCCCCACGCATGAGTATTACAGGACTTTGTTCTGTGTGGATTATGTAGAACACTTTTTCCACATGAAGCAAGAAAGGAGGAGGCACCAAATCAAGATCAGCAGCGCACATCGGACCGAACCGCCCCTTAGGTGAGTATAATAAAAGCTATTTTTTGTTTTATGGAGAGCCCATTGGGGACTTATATACAACATTCTAGAATGCTGTCACATAGGGCGACAGGTGCTGGCCCTACTTTATATGGAAAAATCCTGGTGACAGGTTTCCTTTAAACTTTTTCATAATGATTCCATGACATATCATTTATATAACATTTAATTAATCAAACATCCTTTTATAAAAATATAATATGGGGAACTACTGTACTGCAACCAGTAAAGGAGTTGTCCATTATATGAAGGGGCCTGGGGAGTGGAAATACACAAAAAAGGTCACCTTCTGGACCAATACACTCATCTGTACTTAGCGATGAATCTCCATGTTTCTTCTGCTTGTATAAAATGTGAATGCTGCAGTCAATCAGTGGTGGCTGATTGGCTGCAGTGTGTAATGTGCTGCTGCAGTGCAGTATAGTGCAACCTCCACCAGAGGGTGCTGGTGAGGAAAGAGAGGTTGTACACACAGCGTAGCAACACTGAATAGCAGCACAGGTGCCACAGGTAACGAAAGAGTAGTTAGATAAGCCAAGAGCCAAGGTCATACACAGAGGTCAGCACAGTACACAGGGGCAGTCAGAAGAATAGTCAGGGACAAGCAAGAAATCAGAGCCTACCAGGAACGTGGTAACCAAAACGTAAGATGTAAGACGAAGTCGGGGTACAAACCAGAGTCGAATCCAGTCGGGGAGCGTGGTATCAGAAATGGAAAACTAGGGGCAAAGTCCAGAGATCAGATTGAGTCATACACGGGTACAGGCAGTCAGAGACACAAGGATCACTAATACAGGTCAGGGGTTCAAGCCTGGAAGCAAGAACTATCACTAACACTGGTCAGCAGGCTGAGACAGACTGAAATAGCCCAGTTAGCAACAGAAGGAGGATGAGGAGATAAACCCCTGCATGACCAGTCTCGAGAGAGGAAAGAAGAAAGTAAACTCCGGACTGGACCGTGACACAGTGCTTTCATGATGCTTCTGTTGAATGTTGATCCCAGCAGACTGACGCGGAACACAGCGCTATGCATGGAGGAGTGGCTTCGGTCAGGGAGGTATAATTTTTTTTTATTTTGTTCACCTCCATGCACCCATTCATAAGGGATTTTAGAGAAGTCGTCCGAAGTCCAAATTAATTTTCATCCTAAATCCCCATTTATTTAATGCCATAATATACACTATTTTCTAATATACTTTAATTAAAAATTCCCTATTCTTCCCTAAGTACACTAACTACTGCTTTCTATTGTTTGTTTTCCACTTCCTTCTTCATGACGCTTCGTGTGAGAATCCCAGTGAATGCTGTGATAGTCAAGTTTTATTTATTTTACTCACTTATATACCACCATTAATTCCACAGTGCTTTACAGACATAATGAAGCATCATCCAGGGGTGGAGACTGCAGTCACTGCCGAAGCCTCTGCCACCTCCCTGAAACGAAGCGTCATCAGTGTGAACGAACATAAGTCCAGCTCACCCTAGAAGACACCCATTGGTATTCGAAACACAGGAAACGTTGTGTCAGAGCATAAGGCAATCACATAGACAGGAGAAAATCCAGCTCAAAGGACTTATAAACAAACTTTTTCTTTATTCACCAAAAGTGCTCAGTAGAGGATAAAACAAAGAGTCAGCAATGCAAGTTACATGATATGTGGCATCTGGATTTTCTCCTGTCGATGTCCATCAGTGTCGCTCATTTAGCTTATGGCACTAAATAGATAAGGATTTAGAAAGAAAATTAATTTGGACTTTGGCCAACCCCTTTACAGTACCGTATGAGTTGTGCATTAGGCTATGTGCACACGTAGGAAGGGTCCTCAGCGGGTTCTCCCGCAGCAGATTTGATAAATCTGCAGGGCAAAACCGCTGCGGTTATCCCTGCAGATTTATCGCGGTTTGTCTTGCTATTTCCGCTGCGGGTTTACTCCTGCACTTGTTTTACTATTGATGCTGCATATGTAGCATCAATAGTAATGTTAAAAATAATAAAAAAATGGTTATACTCACCCTCCGACGTCCCGATCTCCTCGGCGCTGCATGCGGCGGTCCGGTTCCAAAGATGCTACACGAGAAGGACCTTCGTGACGTAACGGTCATGTGGCCACGACGTCATTGCAGGTCCTGCTCGCATAGCAACCCTGCGACCGGACAGCCGCGTGCAGTGCTGAGAGGTGACTATATCATTATTTTAATTCTTTTTTTTTTACACAAATATGGTTCCCAGGGCTTGGAGGAGAGTCTCCTCTCCTCCACCCCGGGTACCATCCGCACATGATCCGCATAGCCCCATGCGGGAAGTAAGCGGATCAATGCATTCCTATGTGTCAGAATCGCCGAGATTCCGCACAAAGAAGTGACATGCTGTGGATTGTAAACCGCTGCGTTCCCGCGCGTTTTTTTCCGCAGCATGTGCACAGCGTTTTCGGTTTCCCATAGGTTTACATTGAACTATAAACTCATGGGAAACTGCTGCGGACCCACAGCTGCAGAAACGCTGCGGATCCGCAGCAAAATCCGCAACATGTGCACATACCCTTACACTGTGTATTTCATGATAAAAGCAATCTCAACAATCTTCTATGGTTAATATCCTCCAGAATACACCATCTTATTGATCATGTGGCCTATTAACCCCTTTCTGACCTCGGACGGGATAGTACGTCCGAGGTCAGAAACCCCACTTTGATGCGGGCTCCAGCGGCGAGCCTGCATCAATGCGGGACATGTCAGCTGTTTTGAACAGCTGACATGTGCCCGTAATAGGCGCGGGCAGATCGTGATCCTATTAACTAGTTAAATGCCGCTGTCAAATGCAGACAGCGGCATTTAACTACCGCATCCGGGCGGCCGGAAATGATGGCATCGCCGACCCCCGTCACATGATCGGAGGTCGGCGATGCTTCAGAATAGTAACCATAGAGGTCCTTGAGACCTCTATGGTTACTGATCTCCGGCAGCTGTGACCCTGTGGTCGGCGCTCACAGCACACCTGATTTTCTGCTACATAGCAGCGAACAGCAGATCGCTGCTATGTAGCAGAGGCGTTCGCGCTGTGCCTGCTTCTAGCCTCCCATGGAGGCTATTGAAGCATGGCAAAAGTAAAGAAAAAAAGTTTAAAAAAATGTGAAAAAAAAATATATATAAAAGTTTAAATCACCCCCCTTTCGCCCCAATCAAAATAAATCAATTAAAAAAAAAATCACACCTACACATATTTGGTATTGCCGCGTTCAGAATCGCCCGATCTATCAATAAAAAAAAGCATTAACCTGATTGCTAAACGGCGTAGCGAGAAAAAAATTAGAAACGCCAGAATTACGTTTTTTTGGTCGCTGCGACATTGCATTAAAATGCAATAACGGGCGATCAAAAGAACGTATCTGCACCAAAATGCTATCATTAAAAACGTCAGCTCAGCACGCAAAAAATAAGCCCTCACCCGACCCCAGATCATGAAAAATGGAGACGCTACGAGTATCGGAAAATGGCGTAATTTTTATTTATTTTTTTAGCAAAGTTTGGAATTTTTTTTCACCACTTAAATAACCTAGTCATGTTAGGTGTCTATGAACTCGTAATGACCTGGAGAGTCATAATGGCAGGTCAGTTTTAGCATTTGGTGAACCTAACAAAAAAGTCAAACAAAAAACAAGTGTGAGATTGCACTTTTTTTGCAATTTCATCACACTTGGAATTTTTTTCCCGTTTTCTGTTACACGACATGGTAAAACCAATGGTATAGTTCAAAAGTACATCTCGTCCCGCAAAAAATAAGCCCTCACATGGCCAAATTGACGGAAAAATAAAAAAGTTATGGCTCTGGGAAGGAGGGGAGTGAAAAACGAACACGGAAAAACGGAAAATCCCACGGTCATGAAGGGGTTAAACATTTCTGAATATAATAATATTGTTTCTGTGTTCTGTAGTGACTGACTGCAGGGGGCAGAGGCAAAAAGCAGGTAAATTGTTCCATAAACTAAATACATGTTGGTGGGTTTACTTTTTGGGTAGAGATTGTAGTTCACTTATGAATTCCATTGTCCATAAGGAATAGTAAGCAATTTATGAATGTACCAATAAGTGCTAAGGCATCACAAAGGCATAAACTTCCTGTCCAACGGCCTCACATTTATGCCCTATTCTTCCCTCTCCACTGTGTTTCAGCTCATCAGGGAGCTGCTGATATAGCGGATACTTTTTGTATATATTAGAAAACCTTATTATAAGTAAACGTACATATTTGCTGCTGATAAATACCTCTGCCCACATTACACTTCTGCATGGCTGTGTTTGGATTGACTTCTCAGAATATGTAAAAACTACGCATTAATATAATAGTTAGATCCGCTCAGCTACTTGACAAATTGTCAAAGATTAAACATTTTCAGACAGCTGAAAGGAAATTCCCCTGACAGTATATTTAGAGATAAGTGCATAAGAGCGTTTCTTCTTCCCTGCCATAGGAGCCTTTCACTATTCTCAGCACTCACTGGGGTATTGTGGGAAGATGTTCTTATGATAACGTACTGAATTTAACATCACAAAGGATAAAATATAAGGCTCTAAGCAGGAAAAAAACATTTACATTGCGTTCAATGGTTAAGTTTAACCCTTCACTATTAGGGCATATTTATACAATGTTTTACTGTAACTTTACTTTTTTAATCTGTGGTTATTTTTTTTAAGCAGCATGTCAGTTCTTTTAGCAGCAGATACAGTACATTTATTTCCCTTAGGGATAAAATATTATATAAAAAAATGCAGAAAAAGGAGTAACTCCCATCAGCTCACCAGTGCCATCAATTAAACATAGTGGGTGCGATTCCTGGAAAAATCCTATGTCCGATCCCCAGGTAGAAGAGTCACTGTGACTTAAGGCCGGTTTCACACGTCAGTGGCTCCGGTACGTGAGGTGACAGTTTCCTCACGTACCGGAGACACTGACACACGTAGACCCATAAAAATCAATGCATCTGTTCAGATGTCATTGATTTTTTGCGGACCGTGTCTCCGTGTGCCAAACACGGAGACATGTCAGTGTTCGTGGGAGCGCACGTATTACACGGACCCAATAGAGTCAATGGGTCCGCGTAAAACACGGACCTCACACGGACATTCTCCGTCTGGGGTCCGTGTGCGTGCAGGAGACAGCGCTACAGTAAGCGCTGTCTCCCCCACATGGTGCTGAAGCCGGTATTCATATCTTCTCTCCAGCAGCGTTTGCTGTTGAGAAAATATGAAGAATAGTGTTAAAAATAAAGATCCATGTGTCCGCCGCCCCCCCACCCCCTGTGCGCCCCCCCCGCTGGTCAGAAAATACTTACCCGCTCCCTCGCTCCTTCCTGGTCTGGCCGCGGCTTACTGTATGCGGTCACGTGGGGCCGATCATTTACAATCATGAATAGTCGGCTCCGCCCCTATGGGAGGTGGAGCCACATATTCATGACTGTAAATGATCGGCCCCACGTGACCGCATGCAGGAGAAGCCGCGGCCAGACCAGGAAGCAGCGAGGGAGGCGGGTAAGTATTTTCTGACCAGCGGGGGGGCGCACAGGGGGTGGGGGGGCGGCGGACACATGGATCTTTATTTTAAACACTATTCTTCATATTTTCTCTGCAGCAAACGCTACTGCAGAGAGGATATGAATCGCAGCTTCAGCACCATGCAGAGTGGGTACCACACGCTCCGTGTGGTACCCACTCGCCATACGGGCGGCACACGTGTGCCGCACGTATGGCCTCCGTGAGTTCCCAGGCACACGGACACGGATAACTCCGGTACCGATTTATTCCGGTACCGGAATTATCTGGACGTGTGGGACAGCCCTAAAACAGCTATCCACGTACTGCCCCCCCCCCAAAAAAAATAAAATAAATTGGCTTAAAAATATTATTTATTAATATGCTCTAAAAACCCTCCAAAATTAAGGTTATTATAACACTAGGCCTTTCCGTTTCAAGCATTGCAACACTCTTAATGATTAAGAGCATTGGACTGCTCGAAACATGTGGGTTCAGTGTTATAATAACTTGAACATTTTTTTTAGAGCATATTAATAAAACATAAAACATTATATACCATGTTTGAATGCTAGTATCCAATATCTACCTGAGGATTTTATTACTAGTGGAACCATAAGGGCATGTAACAAAGACAGTTCTGAGTTGCTAATTTTTTTATTAATTCCAGAATTTTGTTATTTTATTTAATTTTTATCATTACCCAAAGGTCATTTCTTAAGAGCCTAAGTGTGACAAATTGAGAACTCACATTTGACGTAAAGTTGTTCATCTGTCATCCTTAACCTTAGGCATTATTCACATGGCACAGCTTGTACAGAGTCTCTACAGTTCTGTATTAAATAGCCATGAGAGCATTGTTTCTTTTCGGTGTCTTTGTATAGTATAGTATAGTATTGTATTCACTAATATAGTTGGGTTCTTGCTGAACTCTGACTTACAAGATTTCATAGTTTAAATCTGCTTATTATATATTTATGTAATCAATATAGATGGTTCATACAATTTGTAAAGGTATTCTGCACTTCGGACCAGGCAGCAGTATATATATATACGTGAGGGGCGTTCATTAAAGATTTCCCCTGACCCACTTCCTGTGGACTGAGAGCAATAATAATAATCTTTATTTTTATATAGCACTAACACATTCCGCAGCGCTTTACAGACATTATCATTGCTGTCCCCAATGGGGCTCACAATCTAGAATCCCTATCAGTATGTCTTTGGAATGTGGGAGGAAACCGGAGTGCCCGGAGGAAACCCACGCAAACACGGGGAGAACATACAATGAAACTTGGCACAGTTATTAATCCTTCTCTACATAGGAGTCACTTAGGGACACACACTGCTTCCATCTCTTTAAGCAACTGTAAACACCTCGCTTGTAGAAGTCGACAGGTTGCTCCAAAAGTCAGTCACATTGTGACTTCGAAAATCAGTCTTATCATCTGGAAAATGCTAGCCCTTCAAAAATAACTTCATTGTTGGAAAAAGGTGGAAGCGGTAGAATTTCAAAGCCACATGAGCATCCTTCTATTTGGGCAACATGTGAGTTGTGAACTGGTGCACTGTCTTACAGAAGTCAGACACCTTTGGTGAGAATGCCACGTCTCTTGGTTTTGATGGCCTCCCGCAATTTCTGCAGCAGTGAAGCATAGTATGCCCCAGTGATCATGGTACTCTTTGCTAGGAAATCCATCAATATTACTCTGTGCTGGTCCCAAAACACTGTGAGATATGACCTTGCCTGCCAAGGGTAAAGCATGTGCCTTTTTTGGAGGTGGTGAGACATGATGCTTTCATTGCATCGACTGGACTTTAGTCTCAGGATTATAGTGTTGTGAATTCTGCTCTTGGGCTCCCTCCGGTGGTTGTAAGTGGTAGCGCTGCTGTCTCTGAATCAAAGCATTTATCAGGTGTGTTCACTTTTTGCAATTGGGACTGGGCTATTTAGTCTTGCTTCACCCTTTAGTCAGTGCCAGTTGTCCATTGTTCCTGGAGGATTCACATCTCTGCCTGGTCTCTCCTGCTTTGCAGTTCTTTTCATCAAAGATAAGTTCTGGCCTTGATTTTTTGCTGTCCACATGGTGTGGCCTTATTGTTCAGTTCTTTTCCATGTTTTTTTGTCTTGTCCAGCTTGGTCTGTATAAGGATTTGTTTAGCCAAGCTGGTATCTCTCGAGATGCAGATATACCCTCCATATCTTTAGTTAGCTGTGGAGTTTTTGTATTTTCTGTGGTGGATATTTTCTAGTGTTTTAATACTGACCGCATAGTACTCTGTCCTATCCTTTCTATTTAGCTAGAAGTGGCCTCCTTTGCTAAATTCTGATTTCAGTCTGTGCATGTTTTTTCCCTCTCCTCTCACAGTCAATATTTGTGGGGGGCTGCCTATCCTTTGGGAATTTTCTCTGAGGCAAGATAGTTTTCCCTTTTCTATCTCTAGGGGTAATTAGTCCTCCGGCTGTGTCGAGATGTCCAGGGAGTGCTAGGTACATTCCACGGCTACTTCTAGTTGCGGTGTTAAGTTCAGGGTCTGCGGTCAGTACAGGTACCACCTTCTCCAGAGTACGTCTCATGCTGCTCTCAGGCCACCAGATCATAACATATAGTGATGGACCCAGCTTTCATCCTGTGTGATCGGTCTGTTTAAAAAGTCCTCCTGGTTTCCATGGCACATCGTTAATAGAGCCTGAGAGCATTCGACTCGTTCCTGCTTCTGGAAAGGTGTGAGCAGCCGGGGAACACAGTGAGCAGATACCTTATGCATGTGAAGATGGTCTTGGATGATTTTTTCTATGGACCCCACACTAATCTTGACATTTTATGCTAGGTGGCAAATGGATATGCGGTGATTTTCCAAAATGGTGACTTCCACTTGCTGGATGGTGTGTTCATCAATAGCAGAGTGGGGTCACCCTGGAATTGGAGCTGCTTGCACCGAAGTCCGACCACATTTGAATGGACGATGCAAGTTCTTGAGTACATCATATGATGGGGAATCATCACCATAAACCTCTTTCATCTCATCAAACGTCTCCTTTGGTGAGCGGCCTTTCAAGTAAAGGAACTTAATGACTGCCTTGTATTCCACTGGGTCCATTATCAAACCTCACACTACTTCAGCACCTGTAAAATCAAGATCACGTAACCTATAGAGACTTATCATTACACATGTGCAGTTTCAGCATCCTGTGATAAATAGAAATGGGTCAGGGGAAAACTTTAATGAACGCCCCTCGTATGTGTATGTATATATATATATATACATATATATATATATATATATATATATATATATATATTATATAAAGCTGAATGTGTGTATGTGTGTGTGTGTGTGTGTGTGTGTGTGTGTGTGTGTGTGTGTGTGTGTGTATGTCCGGGATTGGCATCTGAACCGTCGCAGCTACAGCCACAAAATTTTGCACAGTCACACGTCTGGACCCCGAGAGCGTCATAGGCTATGTTGTGAGGTGAAATTTTAACCCCGCGCTTTCCAATTGACCAAACAATTTTGCCCCTATCTACATAATGGGGAAAAAGTGAAAGGAAAAGTGTTGGAGGCGTCGCAGCTACAGGCACAAAATTTTGCACAGTCACACGTCTGGACCCCGAGAGCGTCATAGGCTATGTTGTGAGGTGAAATTTTAACCCCGCGCTTTCCAATTCACCAAACAATTTTGCCCCTATCTACATAATGGGGAAAAAATGAAAGGAAAAGTGTTGGAGGCAAATTAACAGCTGCCAGATGTGAACAAGGGGGACTTAAAGAATGAGAGCGATGGCGCCAAAGAGTATATACTGTACAGTTGCTAAGGTGGGGCCCCGACATGGGATAATCACCACACCACCACGGGGATATGAACACACACACAAAATGCGCCACACACTACCACGTGCTCGAACACATATACCACCCTCAGCGCACATTTCACCACACATACACCAACCTCGCCACATAAAAGTCGAAACACAAAAGTCGCCGCTGAAAACTCGCCACGCGCAAAACTCTCCACATGCAAAACTCGCCACACGTGCAAAACTCACATCATGGAAAACTCGCCACACGCAAAACTTGCACACGCGGAAAAAATGCCACATGCACAAAAGTTGCAACACATGCAAAAGTTGCCTCACACAAAACTTGCACATACTCAAAAGGCACCACGCATAAAACTCGCCACGCGCAAAACTCGCCATGCGCAAAACTTGCTGCATACAACTTGCTACACTAACCTGTCACATGCAACTCGACACACAAAAAGTTGCTACACGCATGTCGCCACACAAAACTCATCTCACAAAAGTCGCTACATGCATGTCGCCACACGCAACTCAACACACACAACTTGACACACGAAACTCGCCCTAAAACACACACAAGTCTGGTATTATCCTTCAAAAATAAAAATCTGATTAATAAGCAGACAAACTACAAGAGCAACAAATGTACCATATAGGAATCCGGCAGCTGTCAGTCACATGACCAGTCTATTATGTGTATGTGTGAGCTAATATATACTGCCAGGGGGTGGGCTTCCTATTGGCTGGGGATTTATCAGGCTGCCAATTTAGCTTACAAATACTGAGGTAAAAATACTGACCAAATAACATGTGAACGAGGTCTAATACAGGAGGAGATGACATACAGATATATACTATATACAGGAGGAGATGACACACAGGTATATACTATTTACAGGGGAGATGACACACAGGTATATACTATATACAGGAGGAGATGACACACAGATATATACTATATACAGGAGAGATGACACACAGGTACATACTACATACAGCAGGAGATGACATACAGGTATATACTATATACAGGAGGAGATGACACACAGGTATATACTATATACAGGAGCAGATTACCTACAGGTATATAGTATATACAGGAGGAGATGACATACAGGTATATACTATATACAGGAGGAGATGACACACAGATATATACTATATATAGGTGAGATGACACACAGGTATATACTATATACAGGAGGAGATTACATACAGGTATATACTATATATAGGAGATGACATACAGGTATATACTATATACAGGGGACATGACACACAGCAGGTATATACTATATACAGGGGAGATGACATACAGGTATATACTATATACAGGAGATGACATACAGGTGTATACTATATATAAGGGAGATGACAAACATGTATATACTGAGGTGAAAATGAGAGGTGTGAGGTGAAAATGAAAAGGTGTGAGTGCAAAATGAGAGGAGTGAGGGAAAATAGTGGAGTGATCGGAAAATGACAGATGTGAGGTCGAAATGACAAGTGTTAGGGGGGAATGAGAGGTGTGAGGGAGAAAATGAGAGATGTGAGGGGGAAAATGAAAGATGTGATGGGGAAAATGAGAGGCGTGATGGGAAAATAAGAGAAGTGAGGTGCTATAACTAACCACAGATATTTACTATGCCCAGGCAACGCCGGGCTCTTCAGCTAGTATATATATATATATATATATATATATATATATATATATACAATGTTGTTCAAAAGTCCTGCATAGGCGTGAAGAAAACTATATGTTTCATACTTCTGCATCTCTACAGTGAAACTGGTGGAACATATATGTTTTTGTAATCCCTCATTGTATGCCATACTCATTTTTGAATGTCCCAAGTGTAGAACTTGTTATGGTATGGGCATTTTTGATAAATTTTTTTACAGCATAACCATACCTACACCAGTACAGTGTGTAGAATGGTGAACAGGTTTCCAAGTTCATTAACTTCCAATGCAAGGTAACACAGACTTAAATTTTACTTTTTAAGATTTATTATTTTTCATTTAATTCAGAGTCCTGAAAAGGGCCTTTTGAGTGCATCTTTAGCTTCTAATACTTTATTGGCCAGCGTTTGCTCTTGAGCACCAGCTTGCATCTCTGTGGCATTGAGTGAACAAGCTTCTGCAGATGTTCACGAGTGATGATGTGGTTCCAGGCCTGTATCAGAGCCTCAATCAACTCACTCTTGGTCCTTGGCTGTTTTCTAGATATCTCTAATGATACCTTGTGCCACAAATTTTCAATTGGATTGAGGTCCGGGGACTGAGCTGGCCAGTCAATAGTGGCCACCTTGTTCTTTTTTTACCATTCCGTTACTGTCTTAGCTCTGTGACAAGGAGCATTATCATCCTGGAAGATATAATCCCCTGAAAACAGGTGTTGAGCAGAAGGCAGCATTTTCTTATTAAGGATGTCTATGTATTTTTTTGCATTAACCATACCCTCCACAATATGAAGCCTTCCAACACCATTGGCTGCCATACAGCCCCATCCTCCCTTTTAGTTGACTTTCTGGGCCGACCAGATCTGGGCCTGTACTGGGTAATTCCAAGCTGCTTATGTTTCTGCAAAATTCTTACGACTGTACTCTGATTACAGCCGACCTTCCTTGCGATCTGGGGGCCAGTTCACCCTCTTCATGTAGCACCACAACTCGCACACGATCCTCCGCTGACAAAAATCTGAAGGCTCCCATCATAAAACTCTACAGTATGATTCACTAGATAGACCAACAGATAAAACAAACAAACAAACAAAGCAGCAGATGTGATGCAATGTAATGCAATGTGATTGGCTGCCATATCCAGGTTATGATTGGTCACAAGAACCTCATCTGTGATTGGCTAATTTTGGATCTGAAGCTGTACAATATTTAGTTGTGCTTTCAGTTCCTATATTGTTGCAATAATTTCATGCAAAACTGCTTCAAAACCTAAAAATATTACAGGGAGAGAATGCAAAATTGTATTCTGAACAAAACCATATATAATATGTCATATTAGCATCGAAGATATTCGACAGAAAATATTTAAAACTTGAAAAATCAATTAATCCTATGCCTATGCAGGACTTTTGAACACCACTGTATATATGTATATATATATATAATGGTCTACTGTCAGACACTGGCAAGAAATGTGTAAGTAAAGTCTAAACTTTTCCTTTAGACTGAGGTTGCACACAGACTTTTTGTAGTGAGATTTTATCAAACTATAAGAGCACAATAGGGAAAATGTATACATACTAGTGTTTCATGCGGCTCATCTTTGGCTGATAGTCTGCCAGAAAGTCAAATGTGAGCCAGCTATCAGCTGTTGTAGTTTTGTGCTATAAATTCCCCCAATTTCTGCTACAAATGATAGTGAATTTGTTGGATTGTGGAAGGGCACCCTCTTTTTTGATAACACATTTTCACAATACTCGGCCCCCCATATTTCCCTCTATGACTTGTAGGCAATAATAAACCTCATAGTTATGGATCATAAAATATTTTTCTTCTCTAGTGGACTTTGAGATTCAGAATAGTAATATTTGGGGTGAAGGATTTCAGTACAGAATCAATGCAAATTTATATACAATATATACTCCAAAGACATACAATGCTAATGATATCTGTAAAGCACTGTAGAATTAATGGCACTATACAAGTGAGTAAAAGAAATATATATATATTTACTATATGTATATATATATTTAATATCAATGTATATGTGAAAATTCATCTAAATATCAAATAATATTAAAGACAAGAATAGCGTTGTGGTTTTCAGGTTGATTGGAGACATAAGTCCGTCGACTTCAAACTTTAATCTAACAAGTTGATTCAGAGGAAAGTAAAAACCTCATTAAGTGATTGTTATCATTTTAGGGGAAGAAAGAATTTTCCATATTTCTGCATAATTTTGACCAAAAACCACGAGATTTTTTTTTTTTTTTTTAAATCATAAAAGCAGATAAAGAGGAAAAAAAATCAAATGAATAAGTAAAAAATATTAGACTTTCTTATTTCAGTTAAGGGAAAAAATCCAATATCATGTCTGTGAGTTGCAAAAATATGTGAACCTTTACTTTTAGTATCTGGTGTGATCCCCTCGTGTAGCAATAACTGGAACTGAACATTTCCAGTAATTGTTGATTGGTCCTAATCCATCCACAAAACATTGTTTCAATAGAATTCTGGCTAGGTTGGAATAAGATTGGCACTAAGCCTTTGTTTTTCCAAATTTATAGTACGCAGTGTTATTCTTGTTGTCAAAAATGCCCAAACTCCTGTATACTATAATAAAATAATAATATAATTCACTAGGGTTCATTAGAAATTGTTGATTTCCATTTGTAAACGGATGAGACCCCATTATCATGGCTCTGTTGTAAACAGAAGCTTTAACTCTAGTGTGAATAGAGCCTTAAGGTACCGTCACACTAGGCGATATCGCCAGCAATCCGTGACGTTGCAGCGACCTGGATGGCGATATCGCTGTATTTGACACGCAGCAGCGATCTGGATCCCGCTGTGAAATTGCTGGTCGCTGCTAGAAGGTCTGCACATTATTTGGTCGCTAGGTCGCCGTGTATCGCCGTGTTTGACAGCAAAAGCAAGGATACCAGCGATATTTTACACTGGTAACCAGGGTAAACATCGGGTTACTAAGCGCAGGGCCGCGCTTAGTAACCCGATGTTTACCCTGGTTACCAGCGTAAAAGTTAAAAAAACAAACAGTACATACTCACCTGCGCGTCCCCCAGCCTCTGCTTCCTGACACTAAAGCGCCGGCCCTAAACTGAAAGTGAAAGCAACAGCGGTGACGTCACCGCTGTGCTGTTAGGGCCGGAGCTCAGTCAGCGTCAGGATGCAGAGGCTGGGGGACGCGCAGGTGAGCATGTACTGTTTGTTTTTTTAACTTTTACGCTGGTAACCAGGGTAAACATCGGGTTACTAAGCGCGGCCCTGCGCTTAGCAACCCGATGTTTACCCTGGTTACCCGGGGACCTCGGCATCGCTGGTCGCTGGAGAGCGGTCTGTGTGACAGCTCTCCAGCGACCACACAGCGACGCTGCAGCGATCGGCATTGCTGTCGCTATCGCTGCAGCGTCGCTTAGTGTGACGGTACCTTAAGCTTGAGCCTCCAAACAATTCCAAAGGGCGACACATGAAATAGCAAAGATCATCTGATTAACAATGATTCATATATTGCCATAGCTATAGTTATTTGAAATTTTGTTTTCTTAAAAAGAAAAAAAAAGTAAATGATGCTGTCCATTTTACATGTAATTAGGATGCTGGTAATTATTGACCTTTGCCCCAACACAACTAGCATTCATTCCCTTCAGACTTTGACTATTAGATCTGTGAACCTTTCCAGACTGGTAAAAATTCCTCTTGTCCCACCGTCATTAAGGCACTAATAAGTCACAGATGAGGCCTCAGATCTGTCAATTTAACTACTTATAATGATTAATCACTGATTGAGAATATTGTAATGAGTGCCCCCTCTAGTGGAAACAAGGAGGTAGTGAAAACAATAATATCACAGTCACTGGATGGAACAAATAAATGCTGTTTGTTTGCACAATTTGGACTACATTCACACAATTTTGTGCCTATTAACCATTTTCTTCAGGGGAAGTTTATTTAACTTATTTTATCTATCTGTTAGGGGTCGAGTTCCCACCTTTGCACAGGGGGAATCTCGGGCCATCTCCGCTGCGGTCTCCCATTCTTCGCCTGCCGCAGTGGAGCCTGCTCAGCGGAGATGTCAGTCCCAGTGTCTCGCTCAGGCTGACTCTGTACAAAGAGTTACTGCTGCTTTTCCTGCATCTGCCATTGTAGCTAGTGTTGGGCAGCGGCGAGCAGACGCTTCTAAGACTAAGTCCTGCTTTTCTCGTTCTGAGCATGCCCAGAGTAAGATCTCTCAGTGGAGATCGAGGGTCACATGTTCAGATACTGCAGTCAAATCTATTGGTCCTTCTAGGAAGGTCCTGTAGGTGCTCACGCTCTGTAGCAGCCTCTCATTGGTCCTTCTAGGAAGGTCCTGTACGTGCTGCAACTATTTAAGGCTCGCATGGCCGCACGGCGCTAGTATCTTTCTAAGTTATGTGCTTTGCGCCAGTGTGGTCATGTGAGTTTGTGTTCAGGGACCCGGCTGAAATAAGCCCCTAGAATGCTGGCACCTCCGGCGAGGAGTTTTGTGTGCATGCGTGACCACTGACTGCTCTCATTTGGGTAGTTAGCCTGTGCCTCTGTGAAGTCTAACAGGGCACAGAGCTTTGCTTTCACGGCTACTCTGTGAAACTAACAGAGCTAGTTCATACCGCCATATAGTGCCACCTTTTGCTAGCAGCAGGTTCTCCTGCACGGTGGACCCTGGGCTGCGAACGCATCTATTTCAAAAAAACATTTATATTTACTCGGTGCGTTCTGCTAGCCCTAACACTATCTATCTATCTATCTATCTATCTATCTATCTATCTATCTATCTATCTATCTATCTATCCCATATCTATCCATCCCATATCTATCTATCTATCTATCTATCTATCTATCTATCTATCTATCTATCTATCTATCTATCTATCCCTTATCTATCTAGCTATCCCATATCTATCTATTTATCTATCTATCTATCTATCTATCTATCTATCTATCTATCTATCCCATATCTATCTATTTATCTATCTATCTATCTAAAAATCCAGAAAAATTGGAGGCAACACACCGTTTGTAGTGAAGAGGAGCTATTTATTCAGCCCAGAAAGCGATGTTTCGGTCCCGACAGGAACCTTTATCTATCTATCTATCTATCTATCTATCTATCTATCTATCTATACACTTCAAAAAAAGCAGGCAGCGCTCCATATTCTTTTTGATGATATGCAGGATTTATTCAGACCCACATGTCTGTTCGATGTTTCGGCTCAAATGAGCCTTTCTCAAGCCTTTCAAGGCTTGAGAAAGGCTCATGTGAGCCGAAATGTCGCACAGATATATGGGTCTGAATAAATCCTGCATATCATCAAAAAGAATATGGAGCGCTGCCTGCTTTTTTTGAAGTGTATGGACTAGAGACAACCAGTGGACGGGCTGTCTGGGGGCTTTGCACCCGAAGATAAGTAAAGGATTTGTGCTGTTCCTTTTTTTATTACTATCTATCTATCTATCTATCTATCTATCTATCTATCTATCTATCTATCTATCTATCGTAGCGCCCGCATCTCTGTCTGCAGTCCACCTCTCCCTTCAGAGACATCAGTGTACTCACTGCCAATGTTCCCGTCCTGCTCCTTCCGGGTCTGCTGCTGCCCGGGGTACACGCAAACCTAGCAGGTCTCCAGGCACTGTGCTTAGAGCGCGCGTGCACCCTTCCTCTGTCTTAAGGGGCGGAGCGCGTTCCTCTAAAGCAGGGGTGGGGAATCTTTTTTCTGCCAAGGGCCATTTGGATATTTATACCATCCTTCAGGGGCCGTACAAACTCAGCCCATAAAGTGCATCTTGATTCTGGCACTGGTGTCAGGACGTAATCTTTCATTGCATGCCCTTCAAGTGTTCAGTAGTGAACACTGTGTGTGTGCGCTAACAGAGCAAGAAGAAATGAATGAGCTGGTGGCAATCAAGATACAGCTCCCTGCCCAAGAATGCGGTCCCTGAGAATCTGCTCGGGGACCTGGATAAAAGGTAATCGAGGGCTGTAAATGGCCCTGGGGCCTGAGGTTCCCCACCCCTGCTCTAAAGTGTCCTCAACCAATAGCTGGAGGTATTTTTCTATTTAAACCGCCTCCTCCAACATGGAGGTGCCTTTGCAATGTTGTGAGTTTGTTCCTTACATGCTTGTCAGTTCTCAGGTCCCTGTACTTACATCCGAGTTTGCTGCACCCTCTAGTGCTTCCTTCAACAGCAGCTGAGCCAGTTATTAATTCTTTACTGCTTTTTTACCTTTTAATATTCCCACTTTTTTATATATGAGCACATCATGATTATCTGATCTGGACCCCCCACTTGTATATTCGAATGTATGTTTTCTTTTGTGTATTTATTAATATTTAATAATATTTGTAATTCTTTTTATATTATATTTAGTCACCTTACATATACCGATGTTGACCAGCATTTTCATGCCCTTGTGTCCTGCCTCCTTGATGCTGCTCTTCACTTTTTGGTTGGACCCCCATCCAGTCTCTCAGTTGCAAAATCTTGTCACTCTTCATGCAAATTGACAGTGTTCACTGTTTGGACAATTAAGAAATATGCATCTATAATCATGTTGTTTATGGGGGTTTTCCATATTCTCTATATATTATCTTTTATTGTCCATTTTTATTTATTTTTAGATTTTTGTTTATTATTATTCATTATATTTTTTTTATCGTTATTGTTCAACACATTAAGTTTATTTATTGTCTAGTCTGCTTACAAATTTGAATGTCAAAGGACATTGCAGGTATGTAGATATTTCCTGTAAGTGCATTATGTGGCTCCTTAGATTTTTTCTGATCTGTTATAAGATCTACTCCAGAATGTTCCTTTGGCTATTCTATCAGGACCTAGATATTCTCCTGTGATGTCCTCCTTATCCTACCTTTAGGGAAACCTTTCACGTCATGATAGCATATTCCTACATAAACACTATACTCTTGTTCTGCATGCTGCAATAGCAGGAAAAGCTAGCATCATAAATGTGAGCACAACCTCTAGAGACATTTATAAAAATACATTACACAATCTGCTTTTAAATATATATTTATCATTGACATGCCTAGAAATGTTTAATTTAATAATAATTAATTCATTAATTAATACTCTTTATATACCCCCTGCATATTTGGCAGCACTTTACAAATTGGAGGGGACATATACAGACAATGTATACAGAGTAACACATAATTCAACAATTGCCAAGAGAAGTGAGGAAGGGTCCTGGATTACCAAGGGCGGAAATATCACGGTCGCATCACAGAGGGTGTGAATGCGACCAGGCCTATGCGGTAGGTGGGGCTCATCAACAGCAGCACCTATTTCAGCTGGATGTAAAATGTATTGTGGTGCAGAGACACGTTGGGTCTCTGCGCAGCAATACACACCGCTGGCCTATCGGAGGTCAGTAGCTGATGCCAGCAGGTGGCACATGGCAGTGACATTACAGGTCTCCCATAGCAGACACACTGATGTCAGTTGTCGGCCTCTGCACCTGCTACAGAAGTGGACCCCACGTGACGTAGGGGAATGGGAAGTTAAGTAAAATGTTTTTATGCCCCCAATCCTTGTATATATGCCCCCCATCATGGGTTCAATTCTGGTATATATGCCCCTGATTCTGGGTTTCTTCCTGGTATATATGCCCCCATCCTGGGTTTCTTCTTGGTGTATATGTCACTCAAATATACCCAGAAGGAACATAGGACAGGGGGGCATATATACCAGGAGGGGGCCCAGGATGTAGGACTGTACACCAGCAAAGAACCCAAGATGAGAAGTAACCCAGGATGGGGGACATATTCACCAGGATGGGAGACATACAGTTAAGGAAATAATACAGTTAGGTCCATATATATTTGGACAGAGACAACATTATTCTAATTTTGGTTCTAGACATTACCACAATAAATTTTAAACAAAACGATTCAGATGCAGTTGAAGTTCAGACTTTCAGCTTTCATTTGAGGGTATCCACATTAAAATTGGATGAAGGGTTTAGGAGTTTCAGCTCCTTAATATGTGCCACCCTGTTTTTAAAGGGACCAAAAGTAATTGGACAGATTAAATAATTGTAAATAAAATGTTCATTTCTAGTACTTGGTTGAAAATCCTTTGTTGGCAATGACTGCCTGAAGTCTTGAACTCATGGACATCACCAGACGCTGTGTTTCCTCCTTTTTGATGCTCTGTCAGGCCTTCACCTCGGTGGTTTTCAGTTGCTGTTTGTTTGTGGGCCTTTCTGTCTGAAGTTTAGTCTATAACAAGTGAAATGCATGCTCAATTTGGTTGAGATCTGGTGACTGACTTGGCCATTCAAGAATATTCCACTTCTTTGCTTTAATAAACTCCTGAGTTGCTTTGGCTTCATGTTTTGGGTCATTGTCCATCTGTAGTATGAAACGACGACCAATCAGTTTGGCTGCATTTGGCTGGATCTGAGCACACAGTATGTCTCTGAATACCTCAGAATTCATTCGGCTGCTTCTGTCCTGTGTCACATCATCAATAAACACTAGTGACCCAGTGCCACTGGCAGCCATGCATGCCCAAGCCATCACATTGCCTCTGCAGTGTTTTACAGATGATGTGGTATGCTTTGGATCATGAGCTGTACCACGCCTTCGCCATACTTTTCTCTTTCCATCATTCTGGTAGAGGTCTTGGTTTCATCTGTCCAAAGAATGTTCTTCCAGAACTGTGCTGGCTTTTTTAGATGTTTTTTAGCAAAGTCCAGTCTAGCCTTTTTATTCTTGATGCTTATGAGTGGCTTGCACCGTGCAGTGAACCCTCTGTATTTACTTTCATGCAGTCTTCTCTTTATGGTAGATTTGGATATTGATACGCCGACCTCCTGGAGAGTGTTGTTCACTTGGCTGGCTGTTGTGAAGGGGTTTCTCTTCACCATGGAGATTATTCTGCGATCATCCACCGCTGTTGTCTTCCGTGGGCACCCAGGTCTTTTTGCATTGAGGAGTTCACCAGTGCTTTCTTTCTTTCTCAGGATGTACCAAACTGTAGATTTTGCCACTCCTAATATTGTAGCAATTTTTCAGATGGGTTTTTTTCTGTTTTCGCAGCTTAAGGATGGCTTGTTTCACCTGCATGGAGAGCACTTTTGACCGCATGTTTACTTCACAGCAAAACCTTCCAAATGCAAGCACCACACCTCAAATCAACTCCAGGCCTTTTATCTGCTCAAGTGAGAATGACATAACGAAGGGATTGCCCACAACTGTCCATGAAATAGCCTTGGAGTCAATTACTTTTGGTCCCTTTAAAAACAGGGTGGCACATGTTAAGGAGCGGAAGCTCCTAAACCCTTCATCCAATTTTAATGTGGATACCCTCAAATGAAAGCTGAAAGTCTGAACTTCAACTGCATCTGAATTGTTTTGTTTAAAATTCATTGTGGTAATGTCTATAACCAAAATTAGAAAAAGGTTGTCTCTGTCCAAATATATATGGACCTAACTGTATTTGATCCCTTGCTGATTTTGTAAGTTTGCCCACTGACAAAGACATGAACAGTTTATAATTTTAAGGGAAGGTTAATTTTAACATTAAGAGATAGAATATAAAAAATAAAATCCAGAAAATCACATTGTATAAATTGTGGTACGGTATTCCACAGTCCGACTGCTCTAACTGTAAAAAAAACTATTTCCTATTTACTTGCCAGAATTGCTTTTCCTCCATATGCAATGAAGGTCCTTGGAAAGAAAAAGTCATGTGCCAGTTCTTTGTACTGACCATACATATATTTATATATATATATACAGGTGCTTCTCACAAAATTAGAATATCATCAAAAAGTTAATTTATTTCAGTTCTTCAAAACAAAAAGGGAACTCATATATTATATAGTAATTACAAACAGGGTGATCTATTTCAAGTGTTTATTTCAGCTAATGTTGATGATTATGGCTTACAGCCAATGAAAACCCAAAAGTCATTATCTCAGTAAATTAGAATACTTTATAACCCCAGCTTGAAAAATGATTTTAAAATCTGAACTGTTGGCCTACTGAAATGTACGTTCAGTTAATACACACAATACTTGGGGCTCCTTTTGCATCAATCACTGCATCAATGCGGCGTGGCATGGAGGCGATCAGCCTGTGGCACTGCTGAGGTGTTATGGAAGCCCAGGTTGCTTTGATAGCAGCCATCAGCTCATCTGCATTGTTGGGTCTGGTGTCTCTCATCTTCCTCTTGACAATACTCCATAGATTATGGGGTTAAGGTCAGGCGAGTTTACTGGCCAATCAAGCACCGTGATACTGTTGTTTTTAAACCAGGTATTGGTACTTTTGCAGTGTGGACAGGTGCCAAGTCCTGCTGGAGAATGAAATTTCCATCTCCATAAAGCTTGTCGGCAGAGGGAAGCATGAAGTGCTCTAAAATATCCTGGTAGACGGTTGTGCTGACTTTGGTCTTGATAAAACACAGGGGACGTACACCAGCAGATGACATGGCTCCCCAAACCATCACTGATTTTGGAAACTTCATACTAGACCTCAAGCAGCTTGGATTGTGCCTCTCCACTCTTCCTCCAGACTCTGGGACATTGATTTCCAAATGAAATGCAAAATGTACTATCATCTGAAAACAACACCTTGGACCACTGAGCAACAGTTCAGTTCTTTTTCTCCTTGGCCCAGGTAAAACGCTTCTGGTGTTATTTACTGGTCATGAATGGCTTGACACAAGGAATGCGACACTTGTAGCCCATGTCCTAGATACAGCTCTGGCAAAAAATAAGAGACCATTGCAAAATTGTCAGTTTGTCTGATTTTTCTCTTTATAGGTATATTTTTTGAGTAAAATGTAAATTATTCTTTTATTCTATAAACTTCTGACAACATGTCTCTGAATTTCCAAGCAATACATTTTGTATTTTTTTCCTGAAAAGGCGAAATGGTCAAAATTAAAACAACAACAACAGTGCTTTCAGACCTCAAATAATGCAAAGACAACAAGTTCATAATCATAAACAATACTAATGTTTTAACTCAGGAAGAGTTCAGAAATCAATATTTTGTGGAATAACCATGATTTTTAATCACAGCTTTCATGCATCTTGGCATGCTTTCCACCAGTAATTTCACACTACTTCTGGCAAAAAAATTGAATCAGTTCTTCTTTGTTTGATAGCTTGTGACAATCCATCATCTTCTTGATTACATTACAGAGGTTTTTAATGGGATTCAGGTCTGGAGATTGGGCTGCCCATTACAGGGTTTTGATGTGGTGGTCTCTTAATTTTTAGAAAAAAGTCTAGCTCACTGTAGAAGACATCCTTAGGTGTTCGGAGCAGGAAGAATGCTGTGTCAAAGCGTGAGGCAATCAAAACATGACAAATCCAGCTCCAACGAACTTGTGAACAAACTCCTTCTTTATTCACCAAGAGGTGCTCAGCAGAGGATAAAACAAAATCAGCGCTGACAGTTACATGATATGTGACATTGACGCGTTTCAGGTGACTACGCACCCTTAATCATGATGTTTTGCCAGAGCTGTAAGTCTGTGTGTGGTGGCTCTTGAAGCAATGACTCCAGCAGCGGTCCACTCCTTGTGAATCTCCCTCAAATATTTTAGTGTTTTTTTGTTAACAATCCTTTCAAAGCTGCGGTTATCCCGGTTGCTTGTGCTCCTTTTTCTACCACACTATTTCTTTCCACTCAACTTTCCATTAATATGCTTGGATACAGTACTCTGTGAACAGCCATCTTCTTTAGCAATGACCTTTTGTGGCTTACCCTCCTTGAGGAGTGTGTCAATGGCTGCCTTCTGGACAACTGTCAAGTCAGCAGTCTTCTCCATGATTGTGTAGCTTACTGAAACAGACAAAGGGACCTTTTTAAACACTGAGGAAACCTTTGCAGCTGTTTTTTGTTTTTTTATTCTAATTTACTGAGATAATTATTTTTGGGTTTTCATTGGCTGTAAGCCATAATCATCAACATTAACAGAAATAAACACTTAAAATAGATCACTCTGTTTGTATTGACTCTATATAATATTTGAGTTTCACTTTTTCTATTAAACAACTGAAATAAATTAACTTTTTGATGATATGCTAATTTTGTGAGAAGCACTTGTAAATGAGATCCTCTCTGAGGTGTCTTTTTTTTCTAAGCTAAACAAGCCCAACTTTTGTAATCTCTCATCATATGAGAAGCCTTCCATCCCTTGCAATAATCTAGTTGCTGCCTTTGAACTGACTCTAACTTCTGAATATCCTTTTGAAAATGTGGAGCCCAAAACTGGATTCCTTATTCTAGATGTTGCCTCACCAGTGATTAATAAAGGGATAACAATACGTTGGGATCGCGGGATTTTATCTCTCTTTTTATACATCCTAAAATCATATTTGCTTTTGTGGCTGCTGCTTGACATTGAGTACTACTGCTCAGCTTATGTGTAACCAGAACACCCAAGTCCTTTTCCTGTTCTGTAGTTCTGAGTATATTTTAATTTAAAAGGAAAGTGCCATTAGAAAATTACAGTACGTATTATTTAATCAGGTTTTTGTGTTCCATGTATTTTTTTTAAGATTTACAATAAAACATTGTTTTGTGGTAAAATATTAGTTAGAAAAATCAAATGTAAATACTTTTAAGCCCCAAAAAGACAAAAGTATTATGATTCCTTCACTGTCTATCCAGAAACATATATTTGCAAGTTTTTGGATCACAGGGCACCTTCATCCGGCCAGTTTACAAATGAGAGATTGAGACAAGAGCACAACATTTCAGAGATGTTACAAGAAGACATTTGTGCATGGATTAGATAGAGTGATGAAATCTTGCAATTATAATTTTTTTTTTTTGCTTAAACAATAAAGGTATCAGTCCTAAAATACTTTTTTGGGGTATAAATGTATTTACAAGTATTTTTTTTCTATTTTTGGTAATGGTTTGATTTGACATTGGCACTTTGACTTATTTTCTTGCCCTTTCTGGAAGAGTTTTCAGCAGCCTCATTATCATGAGAGTCAGGATTACAATGACAATTAACACCTCTGTAACAATGTGGCAGCGAGCACCTAATGATTATACAGTGCTCACTCCTAAACTGAAAACAGGTTCTCTCAATGAACTTCACACATTTATTTACTGTAGTTCACTTACTTATATAGCACCATTAAATCCACAGCACTTTACAGACATCATCATAGCTGTCCCCAAACTCGGACTGGCCCACAGGGTAACAGGGGAATCCCCCGGGGGGGGGGGGGGGGGCCTGTGTAGATCTGGGCCCCCCACCCCACTGCATGGGCAGTACTTGGCATAATTCACTTGATTCACTCTGTACAGAAAAAAGCAGCATCTCATCATTCATTAACCAAACTACCCAGTTTATTATTATATAGAGATATAGGTAAATTTGTGAACGAAGGTAGTATAATATTTGCATGCAGGTGAAAAGTGGGCCCCCCCAAATTCAATGTTACTGGTGGGCCCTTGTCACCCCAGTCCGACACTGGTTGCAGTGCTTGCACAAGTGCTGTGACTCATTCTAATCACACTTGTGCTGATCTTTATGGGGTGTGAAGCGTCCCACTGATCTGATAGTACTGACCTATTCTAAGTATCAATAATCTAAACCTCAAGGCACTGAGTCAGAAATTACTGCTGGCAGATTACTGCTATTTATTCTGTAAAATTGTGAATGCAGCTGTTGGCTATTATCAGCATGTAATCGATGATGAGTATAAGATAAAGAAATATTAGATCATTTTCACTCATCCAATATTCTCATAGTGTTCTATCCATTATAAACAAGTACTGTATTTTCTGGCGTATAAGACTACTTTTTAACCCCTGAAAATCTTCTTAAAAGTCGGGGGTCGTCTTATACGCCGGGTGCCGTCTTGTATGCCGAGTGCAGACACCAATGTGTTTATTTGTCTCACAGGAAAGTGTGAGTGGAGTATTCCCCATTACCTCATTGTAGCTGCAGCATGGGGTCTCTGTGCTGGGGAGAGGTGGCAGCTGCTGCTCCTCTTTGTGCCGCATGGGTGCTGTGCTGTGGGGCGGTGGCCGCTGCCGTTCCCCAGCACCCCACACTGCAACTACAATGAGGTAATGGGGGATACTCCACTCACACTTTCCTGTGAGATGCCCCCTCTTCGTCATCAGGACCACTCCCCCCCAAAAGGCACATTAGTCACCGGCCCTATAAGACGACATACGGCGTATAAGAAGACCCCCGACTTTTAAGAAGATTTTATATTTTAACTGGAAAACTTGGGGGGTCATCTTATATGCCCAGTCGTCTTATATGCCAGAAAATACGGTACTCATTATAGTCTATGGGCATGCTCACATGTCCAGCTTTTTTATAGATAAATTGACGCTATCTATGTGGCATCATAATGCTGTCCACTTTTCACTGTCAAATAGGTAGAAGTTGGAAAATGTTGATCTTTTTCAATCCTTTCAAACAAAAACCCCACTTATGGTAAAAATGTACATAGTGACCAAAAAAATGTCAAAAATCGTTTAAAAATCATTGACCAAAATGTATCCATATAAGGGGATAGATATGATTTCTCATTGCAGTTCTTGAAGAGAAACACATCTTATGAGCCCAGTTTCCTACATGAACCAGACACCTAAATAAACTCTAGAAGAAAAGCAATAATATCTGACGGCATCACAAAATGTGTCAACTGAAGGAAACTGAATGTTAAAACGCACTCCTCTTAATATATTGCAATCATCATATTATACGGCACTGTGTACTTACAATTGCTCATTTTTCCCTTCTGCCCTTCATTTTTCCCTTGTTACCAGTTAATTATTTTCTTTTCTATCAGGTCTATAACATCACGTGAGTAAAAACAGACTAGCTGAATCCTTCTAAGCTCTATGTAGAAACAGAACAGGAAGCCTCTCTTCCCTGCATGAGTCATCATTAGAACTACAATTCTACATCACGTAATATAGAGCTAATGGAAAAGAGAAGAATTAGCTGGGTAGAAAAGCAAAATGTGCAATTGTAAGTACGCAGTGATATACAACATGATGATTGCAATATACTGTATTAAGAGGAAAAAAACTTTAAAAAAAGTTTCCTGAATAAATGAGATTCCATGCTGTCAACATAGCATTTTTGGTGCCATCAGGACACTGTGTAGGTCTGTTACTGTTTTACAAATTACATTTCTTGCATCAATGAAGTAACTCCGGATGGGTGCTTTATGTACCTGATTTAAATGCATGGAGTAATTCAATTCCCCTGTGTTACACCCTTCCCAATTTGCTGTCCAGGAAGGAGGCGCTGATGCCTCTTGCCCACAACCTGCAGTTGAACAGACACAGCAGTCAGCAACCACATCCAGTCCAGCGTTCAGATGTCCCTTGTCAGCATATATGTCTGTTCACAAATTGTTAGTTAGATAGGGCATATATATTCATTAGCACTTTACATTGTCCGATGCTGGACAAAGACCATTGCTGGCTTTTAGAGGCTCCTAAAGGAGACTGGTGTCACTTTATTAAACTGTCACTTCCCTTAAATTTTCTAAATTTTGATAACAAAAAAAAATAGTGATGGGGTATTGGCCAGTTTCTGTACATTTTAAGTAGCTCCAAGAGTCTGGGTTAGCCACTAGAGGGGGCATTATAGCACACTGAGATTAGAGATAGGAACTCAGGAACAGTAACAGTTAACTTAGGAGGGGACAACTGTGGGTAAGACAGGAGGATTTCCTGGTTTTAGGTCAGTCAGGCTAGAGAGCCCAGGCAGGTCAGCTGGGCTGGGGGCCCCCAGCTAAGCAGTGGGCCACGTAATGTTAAGTGTAAAGTCCAGTCGTCCAGGACAGCAGAAGTGAGAGCAGCAGAAGTGAGAGCAGCAGAAACAGCAAAAGTGAGAGCAGAGGTGATAGCAAAAGTCACCGCAGAACAGAAATGCAGGTCGCTCCAAAATGTGGCAGCTTCTACTTGGGCAGATGCTCTTATGTCTGGTGCGAAACAGACAAGGGAATCCTAAACATAGCGAAGCTGAACAGGGAGGACGCTGCAGTACCAGTCAAGATGGGACAAACTGGGTACATCTTAAAGGATATAGGGAAGAGCACAGGGAAAGTGAAGGATGTGAACTGTGCAGAACTCTGTGTTGATGCTGTAACTGATGTTGACGTGCTGCGATTGGAAACAAGCAAAGTTCTACCTTTTAAGTTTTAACTGGATTCTGTCTCTTTATTTGAAGAAGTGTCCCTGTGTCTAAGGGAGGCCTCTGAGAACCAGGCAAGTGAGACAGTGGGACTGTATACATGTGATGCGTGTGGTCAGGGCACACTAAAGCAGACACCTATGTGGGCCATGACTACGGCCCTGGCTGCCGCTCACAATACAGCGCTTATTCATATCCGTGGATTGTCAGTTACTGCAGGGTATAACAGCCGCCCGTAGGCAAGAGCAAAACACATTCTCTGTAACCACACTGACCATGAGCATCAAGGACAAAGGACACCCCTATATTCCTTTGTATTCTTCAAGATACCATATCAAAATGTTTTGTTTTGGGGGTTTTTGTGCACTTTTTTCTTAGCTGCACAATCTCATAATTTAAACCACAAATTCTCTCCCATTGGCAGCAGACTTGTCTCTCATCTCCCGTCTCACAATCAGCGAAATTACCTTCTAAGGCTATGTTTCTATGATGAATATTTGGTGAGATTTTGACGCTGTAGATTTCTTGCAGAATTTCATTCTTCAATTTGCCAGATTAGGTTGTGTTTCTTCGTTGCCTTTTGAGTGTTTTTTACATGTTTTTATTGCATTTTTTTTTAGTTTCGCTCTTGCTTCTTTTTGAATATAATTTTTTAATTAAAATTACTTTGTTTTGTAAAGGATCCAGCTTCCAGAATATAATTTTTTTATTTAATCCATTAAAAAGTGAAAAAATATACAAACTTTGCAAAAGGTTGAAGTGAACACTTTCTATAAGAACCAACGCGTTTCAAAAGTTACAACGTTCTTAGTCCTGGTTCAAAATGCATCAGTTTTATGAAGGGTATTCAGAAAGTGAAATCTCTCTTCCCCTGTACTTTACACACTCTCCTCTGCTCCAGGGCTGAATCTCTGGTGCCACCCATGGTATGTGTTATTGTCTGCAGCGCTGACTTCACATCGACAGCGCTGCAGACAATCAGTGAGCTCAGCAGCTTATGATGTCAACTCAAGCAGAGTCACTGAGCTAAGTTACTGACTGCAGCGCTGTCATTGATGTAATGATGAAGTCCGTAAGGATTTACAGCACTTTCACATAATAATATTTTGCATCAGTATTTGTTAACAGACTCCAGGAGTGAATCCAAAACACTGAAGAGGTGAAAGTCATTCAGTTATTATTTTTCCTCAGTGTTTGCTCCTGTCTGTTTTTTTAGCTGACAAATATTAATGTAAAATACTGGCCAAAATACTCACTGTGTGAATGAGGCGAGGAAGCTGCTTGTAATCCTGCTGTAATATACCGTATATACTCGAGTATAAGCCGACCCGAGTATAACCCGACCCCCCTAATTTTGCCACAAAAACCTGGGAAAACTTATTGACTCGAGTATAAGCCTAGGGTGGAAAATGCAGCAGCTACCGGTGAATTTCAAGAATAAAAATAGATGCTCCATACCATTGATTATTGCCCCATAGATGCTCCATATAAAGCTGTGCCATATATAATGCTCCATACCATTGATTATTGCCCCATATATTATCCATATATAGCTGTGCCATATAGAATGCTCTGCACCGTTCATTATGGCCCCATAGATGCTCCATATAAAGCTGTGCCCCATATACAATGCTCTGCACCGTTCATTATGGCCCTATAGATGCTCCATATAAAGCTGTGCCATATATGCTCTGCACTGTTCATTATTGCCCCATAGATGCTCCTTATAAAGCTGTGCCATATATGCTCTGCACCGTTCATTGCCCCATAGATGCTCCTTATAAAGCTGTGCCATATATGCTCTGCACCATACAGTTTGGCCCCATAGATGCTCCTTATATAGCTGTGCCCTATATGCTCTGCACCGTTCAGTTTGGCCCCATAGATGCTCATTATAAATCTGTGCCATATATGCTCTGCACCGTTCAGTTTGGCCCCATAGATGCTCCACATAAATCTGTGCCATATATGCTCTGCACCGTTCAGTTTGGCCCCATAGATGCTCCTTATATAGTTGTGCCCTATATGCTCTGCACCGTTCAGTTTGGCCCCATAGATGCTCATTATAAAGCTGTGCCCTATATGCTCTGCACCGTTCAGTTTGGCCCCATAGATGCTCCTTATATAGCTGTGCCCTATATGCTCTGCACCGTTCAGTTTGGCCCCATAGATGCTCCTTATATAGCTGTGCCATATATGCTCTGCACCGTTCAGTTTGGCCCCATAGATGCTCATTATAAAGCTGCCCCATATGGAATGCTCTGCAGCGTTCAGTTTGGCCCCATAGATGCTCCACATAAATCTGTGCCATATATAACGCTGCTGCTGCTGCTGCAATAAAAATAATAAAACACATACTCACCTTTCTTGCTTGCAGCTCCCCAGCGTCCGGTCCCGGCGTCTCTCCGCACTGACTGATCAGGCAGAGGGCGCCGCGCACACTATATGCGTCATTGCGCCCTCTGACCTGAACAGTCAGAGCGGAGAGACGCCGGGAAGACATAGCGGCGCCCGGCGTGTGGAACGTAGACAGGTGAATATGCGATACTTACCTGCTCCCGGCGTCCCGCACCTTCCCCCGGACAGCTGGTCTCCGGTGCCGCAGCTCTTCCTCTGTCAGCGGTCACCGGCACCGCGCTGATTAGAGAAATGAATAGGCGGCTCCGCCCCTATGGGAGTGGAGTCCATATTCATTTCTCTAATGAGCGGTCCCACGTGACCGCTGTACAGGGGAAGAGCTGTGGCACCCGGAGACCGTGTGACGGGCAGGGGAGCGTCAGGATCGCCGGGACTAGGTAAGTATGCCTCAGCGCCCTCTCCCCCTCACCCGCCGACCCTGCCACAGACCGTGACTCGAGTATAAGCCGAGAGGGGCACTTTCAGCCCAAAAAATTTGGGCTGAAAATCTCGGTTTATACTCAAGTATATACGGTAAGTCCTTATTCCAATGATGAGTGCACACTTGCTTGTCTTCTCTGCTCCATGATATTCATCAGAGCAGGAGCAACACCTGGGGCAAAACTGTGGCCGGCAGATATCTGGCCCTATGACACAGTGACATGTAATGGACCCCGACTCCCAAACAAAATGAATCACACAGACGCACACAAAATGAATACACAAAGCATTGTAAATAGGTGTAAAACGTTCTCAATTTTATTTACATTCACATGACACTAAAAATGGCACAACCCCCAAATCACAAAGAGTCACCCTCCAGCACTCAGGAGAGGAAAAAACCCCTGTGGTGGAAACCTCTAGGAAGCCATGGCTGGAGGATTGCCCTTCCCTTGGGCTTAGAGAGTTAGTGCCCATACAGTATATAACAGATGTAACAAGTTTTAACATTTGTACATTTTACCAGATTTACAGAGAACGACATAACAATTTAGACTATAAATGTGATAAACCGGATGTGGGAGAGATCTGGCTGCGATATCGGTCACCACATTGGTTGTTAGACCCAATTTACTTGATCTGATTGCCCAGATGGATGAACCATTTCTTCCTTACAGATCCAGGTCCACCTCTCATAAATTTAGACTTTTGGTTACAGGGATTGTTCATAATGGATAACCCCTAATAGGAGAAATACCCCTCCCCCCTTCTCCCATCCCAATTTATCACCCATTAGTGTCATAGGTGCTTCCATGAACTCCCAAAGGAGAGCAGCTCTTTGTAGAAGGTAACAGAAGGGGATCCTGTGCTGGGGACCCCCCTCAGTTACGTTCCCATGCCCTGGGGTGTCTAAAGCAGACAAACCCTTTCCCTGCTAGAACCTCCACATTTCACCAAGGTCGGCACATTACGTGGGGAGGTCAAGATCAACATTCTCAGGCGCATCAGTAATGGGGCTGATAGTGGCAGCGCGGCCTTCTATTATGGAATCTTCTTTATCACACTTGTTTATGACCTCATAACAGTTGTCATGGTTACTACAGGGGCTATTACTGATGCAGGACCCAAGTATTAACCCTTTCATCATTGGTAATTCACTTAATTATAGAGGCAAATAACTTCACTTGTTATCAAGCAGGCGCCTATTATTATGGCTTTACTTTGGCACCATAAGAAATACAGATTAAACGTGCAAGTGTTTCAGGAGTGTTTTGCACTTTTTAAATCCAGAGATTGGATCTGTAGCTAGCACTTTACACAGAAAAAAATAAGGGGAAATTACAGTTATATGAAAAAGTTTGGGCACCCCTGTTAATCTTAAGCTTAATATTTTATAAAAATTGTTTTTTTTGCAATAGCTATTTCAGTTTCATATATCTAATAACTGTTGGACACAGTAATGTTTCTGCCTTGAAATGAGGTTTATTGTACTAACAGAAAATGTGCAATCTGCATTCAAACAAAATTTGACAGGTGCATAAGTATGGGCACCTCACCAGAAAAGTGACATTAATATTTAGTAGATCCTCCTTTTGCAAAAATAACAGCCTCTAGTCACTTCCTGTAGCTTTTAATGAGTTCCTGGATCCTGGATGAAGGTATTTTTGACCATTCCTCTTTACAAAACAATTTCAGTTCAGTTAAGTTTGATGGTCGCCAAGCATGGACAGCCCTCTTCAAATGATCCCATATATGTTCAATGATATTCAGGTCTGGGGACTGGGATGGCCATTCCAGAACAGTGTAATTGTTCCTCTGCATGAATGCATGAGTAGATTTGGAGCGGTGTTTTGGATTATTGTCTTGCTGAAAGATCCATCCCCTGCGTAACTTCAACTTTGTCACTGATTCATGAACATTATTGTCAAGAATCTGCTGATACTGAGAGGAATCTGTTATGGTCTGGTGATTAAGGAGCGACATGCGACTAGCTCTGGGCAGGTGGTAACTAAACCGACCGCAGTTCCTAATCTTAACACAGACACTAGCAGTAGCCATGGGATGTTCCTGTCACTCCCTGGACACCTCGTCACAGCCGGAGAACTAGCTACCCCTAAAGGTAGAAACAGGAAAGCTATCTTGCCTCAGAGAAAATTCCCAAAGGATAGGACAGCCCCCCACAAATAATGACTGTGAGAGGAGAAGGAAATGACATAAGTAGTAGTAGTAGTATGAAACAAGATTTAGCAAAGGAGGCCACTACTAGCTAGACAGAATTAGTACAGAACAGAAAACTGTGCGGTCAGTAATAAAAACTAGAAAAAGTCCACCGCAGAGAAATGCAAAAATCTCCACACCTGACTAAAGGTGTGGAGGGCAAACTCTGCTGCCCAGAGCTTCCAGCTTAGCTAAATAGATCCATAATGATAAGCTGGACAAATGAGCAAAACATAGAAAATGCCAAACAACAAAGTCCACAACAAGTGAACTGCAAAAAGACAAGCAAGGACTTAGCTTTGCTGAAATGGTCAGAGTGGCAGGGAAATCCTCAGAGAGCCATGACTCCAAGCTCAACAATTGACAACTGGCATTGAATTAGGGATAAAGCCAGACTAATATAGCCGAGCAGAAAGACGATCAGTGAGAACAGCTGCTGATGCTAAATCCAAGAAGCAGCCATACCACTCAAAACCACAGGAGGGAGCCCAAGAGCAGAATTCACAAAAATGCTACTTATAACCACCGGAGGGAGCCCAAGAGCGGAATTCACAACAGTACCCCCCCCTTGAGGAGGGGTCACCGAACCCTCACCAGAGCCCCCAGGCCGATCAGGACGAGCCAAATGGAAAGCACGAACCAAATCGGCGGCATGGACATCGGAGGCAACCACCCAAGAATTATCCTCCTGGCCATAACTCTTCCACTTGACAAGATACTGAAGCCTCCGCCTCGAAAAACGAGAATCCAAAATTTTCTCAACCACATATTCCAACTCCCCCTCAATCAACACCGGGGCAGGAGGATCAACAGATGGAACAACGGGTACCACATATCTCCGCAACAAAGATCTATGGAAAACATTGTGGATGGCAAAAGAGGCTGGAAGGGCCAAACGAAAAGACACTGGATTGATAATCTCAGAAATCTTATAAGGACCAATAAACCGAGGCTTGAACTTAGGGGATGAAACCTTCATAGGAACATGACGAGAGGATAACCAGACCAAATCCCCCACACGAAGCCGTGGACCACCACACCGACGGCGGTTAGCAAAACGTTGAGCCTTTTCCTGGGACAATGTCAAATTGTCTACCACATGAGTCCAAATCTGCTGCAACCTGTCCATCACAGAATCCACACCAGGACAATCAGAAGGCTCAACCTGCCCTGAAGAAAAACGAGGATGGAAACCAAAATTACAAAAGAAAGGCGAAACCAAAGTAGCCGAACTGGCCCGATTATTAAGGGCAAACTCGGCCAACGGCAAGAAAGCCACCCAATCATCCTGATCAGCAGACACAAAGCATCTCAAATAGGTTTCCAAGGTTTGATTAGTTCGCTCAGTTTGGCCATTTGTCTGAGGATGGAACGCTGAAGAAAAAGACAAATTAATGCCCATCTTAGCACAAAAAGCCCGCCAAAACCTGGAAACAAACTGGGAACCTCTGTCAGACACAATATTCTCTGGAATGCCATGCAAACGAACCACATGCTGAAAAAATAATGGAACCAAATCAGAGGAGGAAGGCAATTTAGGCAAAGGTATCAAATGGACCATTTTAGAGAACCGGTCACAAACCACCCAGATAACAGACATCCTCTGGGACAGGAAGATCCGAAATAAAATCCATGGAAATATGCGTCCAAGGCCTCTCCGGGACAGGCAAAGGCAAAAGCAATCCACTAGCGCGGGAACAGCAAGGCTTAGCCCGGGCACAAGTCGCACAGGACTGCACAAAAGAACGCACATCCCGCAACAAGGAAGGCCACCAAAAGGACCTAGCAACCAAATCTCTGGTACCAAAAATCCCAGGATGACCGGCCAACACAGAACAATGGACCTCAGAAATTACCTTACTTGTCCATCTATCAGGAACAAACAGCTTCCCCACAGGACAGCGGTCAGGTTTATCAGCCTGAAATTCCTGAAGCGCCCGCCGCAAATCAGGGGAGATGGCAGACAGAATCACCCCTTCCCTAAGAATGCCAACCGGCTCAAGGACTCCAGGAGAATCAGGCAAAAAACTCCTAGAGAGGGCATCCGCCTTAACATTCTTAGATCCTGGAAGATATGAAACCACAAAATCAAAACGGGAGAAAAACAGGGACCACCGAGCCTGTCTAGGGTTCAGCCGCTTGGCCGACTCGAGGTAAATCAGATTCTTATGATCGGTCAAGACCACAATGCGGTGCTTGGCTCCCTCAAGCCAATGTCGCCATTCCTCAAATGCCCACTTCATAGCCAACAACTCCCGATTGCCGACATCATAATTGCGTTCCGCAGGCGAAAACTTTCGGGAAAAGAAGGCACATGGCTTCATCAAGGAACCATCAGAATTCCTCTGTGACAAAACGGCCCCTGCCCCAATCTCAGAAGCGTCAACCTCAACCTGAAAAGGAAGAGAAACATCCGGCTGACGCAAGACAGGGGCAGAAGTAAATCGGCGTTTAAGCTCCTGAAAGGCCTCAACAGCCTCAGAGGACCAATTAGTCACATCAGCGCCTTTCTTCGTCAAATCGGTCAGGGGTTTAACCACACTAGAGAAGTTGGCAATGAAACGGCGATAAAAATTATCAAAGCCCAAAAATTTCTGAAGGCTCTTCACAGATGTGGGTTGAATCCAGTCATGAATGGCTTGGACCTTAACAGGATCCATTTCTATAGATGAAGGAGAAAAAATAAACCCAAAAAGAGACCTTCTGAACTCCAAATAGGCACTTAGACCCCTTCACAAATAGAGCATTATCACGAAGGATCTGGAATACCATCCTGACCTGCTTCACATGAGACTCCCAATCATTGGAAAAAATCAAAATATCATCCAAATACACAATCAAGAATTTGTCAAGATAATTGCGGAAAATATCATGCATAAAGGACTGAAATACAGAAGGAGCATTAGAAAGCCTGAAAGGCATCACCAGGTATTCAAATTGGCCTTCGGGCGTATTAAATGCAGTTTTCCATTCGTCACCCTGTTTAATACGAACAAGATTATATGCCCCTCGAAGGTCAATCTTGGTAAACCAACTAGCCCCCTTAATCCGAGCAAACAAATCAGAGAGCAAAGGTAAAGGGTATTGGAATTTGACCGTGATCTTATTAAGAAGACGATAATCAATACAGGGTCTCAAGGAGCCATCCTTCTTGGCAACAAAAAAGAATCCCGCTTCCAATGGTGACGAAGACGGCCGAATATGCCCCTTCTCTAAAGACTCCTTTACATAGCTCCGCATGGCTGCATGCTCTGGCACAGACAGATTGAAAAGTCGGCCCTTAGGGAACTTACAGCCAGGAATCAAGTCAATAGCACAATCGCAGTCCCTATGTGGAGGAAGGGAACTGGACTTGGGCTCATCAAATACATCCTGGAAATCTGACAAAAATTCAGGAACATCAGAAGAGGGCGAAGAGGAAATTGACATTAAAGGAACGTCACTATGTACCCCTTGACAACCCCAACTAGTCACAGACATTGATTTCCAATCCAGCACTGGATTGTGTACTTGTAACCATGGAAAACCCAGTACAACAACATCATGGAAATTATGCAACACCAGAAAACGACAATCTTCCTGATGTGCTGGAGCCATGCACATAGTCAGCTGAGTCCAATACTGAGTTTTATTCTTGGCCAACGGTGTAGCATCAATACCCCTTAAGGGTATGGGACTCTGCAAAGGCTGCAAAGAAAAACCACAGCCCCTGGCAAATTCTAAGTCCATTAAGTTAAGGGCAGCGCCCGAATCCACAAATGCCATGACAGAAAAAGGTGACAATGAGCAAATCAGGGTCACAGACAAGAGAAACTTAGGCTGCACAGTACTAATGGTAACAGATCTAGCGACCCTCTTAATACGCTTAGGGCAATCAGAAATAGCATGAGCAGAATCCCCACAGTAAAAACACAGCCCATTCTGACGTCTGTATCCCCTCTGTTCCGCTCTAGTCAGAATCCTATCACATTGCATAGGCATAGGCTCAGGACTCTGCTCAGAGGACGCTGCCATATGGTGCACCACTTTACGTTCACGCAGGCGCCGATCAATCTGAATGGCCAGAGACATCGACTTGCTCAAACCAACAGGCGTGGGGAACCCCACCATAACATCCTTAAGGGCTTCAGAAAGACCCTTTCTGAAAATTGCTGCTAGAGCATCCTCATTCCACTTAGTGAGCACAGACCATTTTCTAAATTTCTGGCGGTATAATTCTGCCGCTTCCTGACCCTGACACAGGGCCAAGAGTGTTTTCTCAGCATGCTCTACAGAGTGCGGTTCGTCATACAATAATCCGAGCGATTGAAAAAATGCATCTACATTAAGCAATGCCGGATCCCCTGACTCAAGGGAGAATGCCCAGTCCTGAGGGTCACCACGCAGCAGAGAAATAACTATTTTTACTTGCTGAATGGGGTCACCAGAGGAACGGGGTTTCAGAGCAAAAAACAATTTGCAGTTATTTTTAAAGTTCAAAAACTTAGTTCTATCCCCGTAAAACAAATCCGGAGTAGGAATTCTAGCTCTAAGGCTGGAGTCTGAACAACATAATCTTGAATACTCTGTACTCTTGCAGCAAGCTGATCCACACGAGAAAACAACCCCTGAACATCCATGCCCGCAGTTGTGAATTCCGTTCTCGGGCTCCCTCCTGTGGTCGTGAATGGTACTTTGGTGAGTTCTGTTCTTGGACACCCTCTGGTGGCTTTGCATAATTTGTGTTGTGTATCCGCTTTTTGGGCTCTCCTGGTGGTTGCTGGTGGTACTGGTGACTTGTTTGCACTTTGCTTCTTCTGTTCACCTGCTTCCATCAGTGTTTGGGAGTTTCCTATTTAGCCTTGCTCTCCAGTCATTTCCTTGCCGGTCATCATTGTAACCAGAGCCTTCGGTTGCATGTTCCTGCTACTAGTCTGCTGATCAGCTAAGTGGACTTTGTCCTTTTGTTTTGTACCTTTTGTCCAGTTTGCAGTTTTTGTAATTCTCTGTAGCTGGAAGCTCTTGCGGGCTGAAATTGCCACTCCTGTGTCATGAGTTGACACAGGAGTCTTAAAGTAATTTCAGGATGGTTTTTGAAAGGGTTTTCAGTTGACCGTGAAGTCCTCTTTTGTATCCTTCTGCTATCTAGTAAGTGGACCTCTCTTTGCTAAATCTACTTTCATACTGTGTATGTCTTTTCCTCTTAATTCACCGTTATTACATGTGGGGGGCTGCTATCATCTTTTGGGGTATTTCCCTAGAGGTAAGCCAGGTCTGTTTCTTCCTCTACCAGGCGTAGTTAGTCCTCCGGCTGGCGCGTGGCATATAGGAAGCCGTAGGTATGCTCCCTGGCTACTGTTAGTTGTGTGGTAGATTTAGCTCACGGTCAACTCGAGTTTCCATCACCCGAGAGCTCGTTCGTTACTTATGTGTTTTTTACGTTCCCTTGCCATTGGGAACCATGACAGTATGACTGGCCTACAAAGTGTTAATTGTTTGGGCTGAAGCAGGAGAAAAAGAAGTGTTGAAGGGAAATTTTTTTTTTTTTCTTTCCCTCAGAGTTTTGCTGCCTAGCCCTTAATTGCTGTCTAGCTGCTTCTTACCTCCTCTTAACCCTTGAATGGCTCTGACCTTAGCTGTTTAACATGGATGTCCAGAGTTTGGCTGCAGGTTTAAATAATCTTGCTACGAAGGTTCAAAATTTACAAGATTTTGTTATATATGCTCCTATTTCTGAACCTAAAATCCCTACACCAGAGGTGTTTTCCGGAGATAGATCTCGGTTTTTGAATTTCAAATATAATTGTAAATTATTCCTTTCTCTCAGACCTCACTCCTCAGGAGATCCTGTCCAGCAGGTTAAGATTGTAATCTCTTTGCTGCGAGGTGACCCTCAAAATTGGGCATTTTCATTGGCACCAGGGGATCCTGCGTTGCTCAATGTGGATGCGTTTTTCCTGGCTTTAGGGTTGCTTTATGAGGAACCTAATTTGGAGATTCAAGCTGAAAAAGCTTTGATAGCCCTATCTCAAGGGCAAGATGAAGCGGAGATATACTGCCAAAAATTTCGTAGGTGGTCTGTGCTTACTCAGTGGAATGAGTGCGCCTTAGCGGCAAATTTCAGAGAGGGCCTTTCATAGGGCTCATCCAGATCGCCCTGGCGGTTCTTGTGAGGGTTCGGTGCCCCCTCCTTAAGGGGAGGGTACTGTTGTGTATCCGCTTTTTGGGCTCCCCTGGTGGTTGCTGGTGGTACTGGTGACTTGTTTGCACTTTGCTTCTTCTGTTCACCTGCTTCCATCAGTGTTTGGGAGTTTCCTATTTAGCCTTGCTCTCCAGTCATTTCCTTGCCGGTCATCATTGTAACCAGAGCCTTCGGTTGCATGTTCCTGCTACTAGTCTGCTGATCAGCTAAGTGGACTTTGTCCTTTTGTTTTGTACCTTTTGTCCAGTTTGCAGTTTTTGTAATTATCTGTAGCTGGAAGCTCTTGCGGGCTGAAATTGCCACTCCTGTGTCATGAGTTGACACAGGAGTCTTAAAGTAATTTCAGGATGGTTTTTGAAAGGGTTTTCAGTTGACCGTGAAGTCCTCTTTTGTATCCTTCTGCTATCTAGTAAGTGGACCTCTCTTTGCTAAATCTACTTTCATACTGTGTATGTCTTTTCCTCTTAATTCACCGTTATTACATGTGGGGGGCTGCTATCATCTTTTGGGGTATTTCCCTAGAGGTAAGCCAGGTCTGTTTCTTCCTCTACCAGGCGTAGTTAGTCCTCCGGCTGGCGCGTGGCATATAGGAAGCCGTAGGTATGCTCCCTGGCTACTGTTAGTTGTGTGGTAGATTTAGCTCACGGTCAACTCGAGTTTCCATCACCCGAGAGCTCGTTCGTTACTTATGTGTTTTTTACATTCCCTTGCCATTGGGAACCATGACAAATTTGCATGATGTTGTCGTGTTGGGTTTGCCATGGTTACAGGTTCATAATCCAGTACTGGATTGGAAATCAATGTCTGTGTCTAGTTGGGGTTGTCAAGGGATACATAGTGATATTCCTTTGATGTCAATTTCTTCTTCCACTCCTTCTGAAGTCCCTGAGTTTTTGTCGGATTACCAGGATGTATTTGATGAGCCCAAGTCCAGTGCCCTACCTCCTCATAGGGACTGTGATTGCGCTATTAATTTGATTCCTGGTAGTAAGTTCCCTAAGGGCCGACTGTTCAATTTATCTGTGCCAGAACATGCCGCTATGCGGAGTTATGTAAAGGAGTCCTTGGAGAAAGGGCATATTCGCCCGTCTTCGTCACCGTTGGGAGCAGGGTTCTTTTTGTGGCCAAGAAGGATGGCTCGCTGAGACCCTGTATAGATTACCGCCTTCTCAATAATATCACGGTCAAATTTCAGTACCCTTTGCCTCTGTTGTCTGATTTGTTTGCTCGGATTAAGGGGGCTAGTTGGTTTACCAAGATTGACCTTCGAGGGGCGTATAATCTTGTGCGTATTAAACAGGGCGATGAATGGAAAACAGCATTTAATACGCCTGAGGGCCATTTTGAGTACCTGGTGATGCCATTCGGGCTTTCTAATGCTCCATCTGTGTTTCAGTCCTTTATGCACGACATCTTCCGGAAGTATCTGGATAGGTTCATGATTGTATATTTGGATGATATTTTGGTCTTTTCGGATGATTGGGAGTCTCATGTGAGGATGGTGTTCCAGGTCCTTCGTGCTAATGCGTTGTTTGTGAAGGGGTCTAAATGCCTCTTTGGAGTTCAGAAGGTTTCCTTTTTGGGCTTCATTTTTTCCCCTTCTACTATCGAGATGGACCCTGTTAAAGTTCAGGCCATTTATGATTGGACTCAACCTACATCTGTGAAGAGCCTTCAGAAATTCCTGGGCTTTGCTAATTTTTACCGTCGCTTCATCGCTAATTTTTCTAGTGTGGTTAAGCCTTTGACTGATTTGACGAAGAAAGGCGCTGATGTGGTGAATTGGTCCCCTGCGGCCGTTGAGGCTTTTCATGAGCTTAAACGTCGTTTTACCTCGGCCCCTGTGTTGCGTCAGCCAGATGTTTTGCTCCCTTTTCAGGTCGAGGTTGATGCTTCTGAGATTGGGGCAGGTGTTGTGAACTCTGTTTCCGGGCTCCCTCCTGTGGTCATGAGTGGTACTGTGTGAGTTCTCTCTTTGGGCTCCTCCTGGTGGCTCTTTTTGTTATTTTGCAGGTTTCTGGCAGGATCAGCTGTCTCGTCATCTGCTAGTTAGGTTTCCTATTTAATCCACCTGGTCCTTCATTCCTTGCCTGTTGCCGTTGTATTCAGTGCTATTCTGATTGCTCCTGTCTACATCCGTTATCAGTCTCTCCAAGAGAAGCTAAGTTCTGTTTGCTTATTTTTGCTCATCTGTGTTCAAGATGTTTCCTAGTATATGATGAGTTTTTGTCCAGCTTGCTAATATGTGATTTCCCTGCTTGCTGGTGCTCTGGGGTGCTGAGTTGCTCCCCCCACATCGTTAGTTGGTGTGGGGGTTCTCGCATTCTCTGCGTGGATATTTTTGCATAGGGTTTTTTACTGACCGCACAGATCCCTTGCTATTTTCTGCTATCTAGCGTTAGCGGGCCTCATTTGCTTAACCTGTTTCATCTCTGCGTTTGTCTTTTCCTCTTAACTCACCGTTATTATTTGTGGGGGGCATCTATATCTCTGGGGGATTTCTCTGAGGCAAGTGAGGTCTTTACTTTCTGTTTAGGGGTAGTCAGTTTCTCAGGCCGTGAAGAGACGTCTAGGATTTCAGGAAACGTTCCACGGCTGCCTATAGTGTGTGCGGTTAGGATCAGGTTTGCGGTTAGTCCAGTTGCATGACGTTGTCGTGTTGGGTCTGCCATGGTTGCAGGCTCATAATCCAGTCCTGGATTGGAAAGCTATGTCTGTGTTGAGTTGGGGTTGCCAGGGAATTCATGGCGATGCTCCCTTGGTATCAATTGCTTCCTCTACTCCTTCTGAAGTCCCTGAGTTTTTGTCGGACTACCAGGATGTATTTGATGAGCCCAAATCCAGTGCCCTACCTCCTCATAGGGATTGTGATTGTGCTATAAATTTGATTCCTGGTAGTAAGTTCCCTAAGGGACGACTGTTTAATTTGTCTGTACCAGAGCATGCCGCTATGCGGAGCTATGTAAAGGAGTCTTTGGAGAAGGGACATATTCGCCCCTCCTCGTCCCCTCTTGGTGCGGGATTCTTTTTTGTGGCCAAGAAGGATGGTTCATTGAGACCCTGTATAGATTATCGCCTTCTAAATAAAATCACGGTCAAATTCCAGTATCCCTTGCCATTGTTGTCTGATCTGTTTGCTCGGATTAGGGGGTCTAGTTGTTTCACCAAGATAGATCTTCGCGGTGCGTATAATCTTGTGCGTATAAAACAGGGCGATGAATGGAAAACAGCATTTAATACGCCCGAAGGTCATTTTGAGTACTTGGTGATGCCTTTTGGACTTTCTAATGCCCCTTCTGTGTTTCAGTCCTTCATGCACGATATCTTCCGAGAATATCTGGATAAATTTATGATTGTGTATCTGGATGATATTTTGGTCTTTTCAGATGATTGGGAATCCCATGTGAAGCAGGTCAGGATGGTATTTCAGGTCCTGCGTGCCAATGCCTTGTTTGTGAAGGGTTCCAAATGTCTCTTCGGAGTCCAGAAAGTTTCCTTTTTGGGCTTTATTTTTTCTCCTTCTTCTATTGAGATGGACCCAGTCAAAGTCCAGGCTATTCATGATTGGACTCAACCTACATCGGTTAAGAGTCTTCAGAAGTTCTTGGGTTTTGCTAATTTTTACCGTCGCTTCATTGCTAATTTTTCTGGTGTGGTTAAACCTTTGACGGATTTGACCAAGAAGTGTTGTGTATCCGCTTTTTGGGCTCCCCTGGTGGTTGCTGGTGGTACTGGTGACTTGTTTGCACTTTGCTGCTTCTGTTCACCTGCTTCCATCAGCGTTTGGGAGTTTCCTATTTAGCCTTGCTCTCCAGTCATTTCCTTGCCGGTCATCATTGTAACCAGAGCCTTCGGTTGCATGTTCCTGCTACTAGTCTGCTGATCAGCTAAGTGGACTTTGTCCTTTTGTTTTGTATCTTTAGTCCAGTTTGCAGTTTTTGTAATTCTCTGTAGCTGGAAGCTCTTGCGGGCTGAAATTGCCACTCCTGTGTCATGAGTTGACACAGGAGTCTTAAAGTAATTTCAGGATGGTTTTTTGAAAGGGTTTTCAATTGACCGTGAAGTCCTCTTTTGTATCCTTCTGCTATCTAGTAAGTGGACCTCTCTTTGCTAAATCTACTTTCATACTGTGTATGTCTTTTCCTCTTATTTCACCGTTATTACATGTGGGGGGCTGCTATCATCTTTTGGGGTATTTCCCTAGAGGTAAGCCAGGTCTGTTTCTTCCTCTACCAGGCTTAGTTAGTCCTCCAGCTGGCGCGTGGCATTTAGGAAGCCGTAGGTATGCTCCCTGGCTACTATTAGTTGTGTGGTAGATTTAGCTCACGGTCAACTCGAGTTTCCATCACCCGAGAGCTCGTTCGTTATTTATATGTTTCTTACGTTCCCTTGCCATTGGGAACCATGACAGTATGACCGGCCATGTGTTAAACTTATTGGCAGAAGAAAGGAGAGAAAAAGGAAGTCTGTAATTTTTTTTTTTTCTTTTTCCCTATGCTTGCTCCATAGTTGGATCAGTTGTATTTCAGCTCTAATTACTGCCTTTGCCTTTCTCTCCTTATAATCCTTGAATGGCTCTGAGCTCACCTGTTTAAAGATGGATCCTCAGAGTTTGGCTGCAGGTTTAAATAATCTTGCTACGAAGGTTCAAAATTTACAAGATTTTGTTATGCATACTCCTATTTCTGAACCTAAAATCCCTACACCAGAGCTGTTTTCCGGAGATAGATCTCGGTTTCTCAATTTCAAATATAATTGTAAATTATTCCTTTCTCTCTGACCTCACTCCTCAGGAGATCCTGTCCAGCAGGTTAAGATTGTAATTTCTTTGCTGCGAGGTGACCCTCAAAATTGGGCATTTTCATTGGCACCAGGGGATCCTGCGTTGCTCAATGTGGATGCGTTTTTCCTGGCTTTAGGGTTGCTTTATGAGGAACCTAATTTGGAGATTCAAGCTGAAAAAGCTTTGATAGCCCTATCTCAAGGGCAAGATGAAGCTGAGATATACTGCCAAAAATTTCGTAAATGGTCTGTGCTTACTCAGTGGAATGAGTGCGCCTTAGCGGCAAATTTCAGAGAGGGCCTTTCTGATGCCGTTAAAGATGTTATGGTCGGGTTCCCTGCGCCTACAGGTCTGAATGAGTCCATGACAATGGCAATTCAGATTGATCGGCGTTTGCGGGAGCGCAAACCCGTGCACCATTTGGCGGTATCTTCTGAAGAGATGCCAGAGAAAATGCAATGTGACAGAATTATGTCCAGAAGCGAGCGGCAGAATTATAGGCGTAAAAATGGGTTATGCTTCTATTGTGGTGATTCTGCTCATGTTATATCGGCATGCTCTAAACGTACTAGGAAGGTTGACAAGTCTATTTCAATTGGCACTTTACAGTCCAAATTTATTTTGTCTGTAACCTTGATTTGTTCATTATCAGTTATTACCGTGGATGCCTATGTGGACTGTTATGGTTCTCAATGGCAAGAGAACATAGCCCAGCAAACATAAGTACTAGCTCTTGGAAGGATGGAAACTAAACTGACCATGAACTAAACCTGCCGCACAACTAACAGTAGCCGGGTAGCGTTGCCTACGTTTTTTATCCCTAGACGCCCAGCGCCGGCCGGAGGACTAACTAATCCTGGCAGAGGAAAATATAGTCCTGGCTCACCTCTAGAGAAATTTCCCCGATAGGCAGACAGAGGCCCCCACATATATTGGCGGTGATTTTAGATGAAATGACAAACGTAGTATGAAAATAGGTTTAGCAAAATTGAGGTCCGCTTACTAGATAGCAGGAAGACAGAAAGGGCACTTTCATGGTCAGCTGAAAACCCTATCAAAATACCATCCTGAAATTACTTTAAGACTCTAGTATTAACTCATAACATCAGAGTGGCAATTTCAGATCACAAGAGCTTTCCAGACACAGAAACGAAACTACAGCTGTGAACTGGAACAAAATGCAAAAACAAACGAGGACTAAAGTCCAACTTAGCTGGGAGTTGTCTAGCAGCAGGAACATGCACAGAAAGGCTTCTGATTACAATGTTGACCGGCATGGAAGTGACAGAGGAGCAAGGTTAAATAGCGACTCCCACATCCTGATGGAAACAGGTGAACAGAGGGGATGATGCACACCAGTTCAATTCCACCAGTGGCCACCGGGGGAGCCCAAAATCCAATTTCACAACAGTACCCCCCCCTCAAGGAGGGGGCACCGAACCCTCACCAGAACCACCAGGGCGATCAGGATGAGCCCTATGAAAGGCACGGACCAGATCGGAGGCATGAACATCAGAGGCAGTCACCCAAGAATTATCCTCCTGACCGTATCCCTTCCATTTGACCAGATACTGGAGTTTCCGTCTGGAAACACGGGAGTCCAAGATTTTTTCCACAACGTACTCCAACTCGCCCTCAACCAACACCGGAGCAGGAGGCTCAACGGAAGGCACAACCGGTACCTCATACCTGCGCAACAATGACCGATGAAAAACATTATGAATAGAAAAAGATGCAGGGAGGTCCAAACGGAAGGACACAGGGTTAAGAATCTCCAATATCCTGTACGGGCCGATGAACCGAGGCTTAAACTTAGGAGAAGAAACCCTCATAGGGACAAAACGAGAAGACAACCACACCAAGTCCCCAACACAAAGCCGAGGACCAACCCGACGCCGGCGGTTGGCAAAAAGCTGAGTCTTCTCCTGGGACAACTTCAAATTGTCCACTACCTGCCCCCAAATCTGATGCAACCTCTCCACCACAGCATCCACTCCAGGACAATCCGAAGATTCCACCTGACCAGAAGAAAATCGAGGATGAAACCCCGAATTACAGAAAAAAGGAGACACCAAGGTGGCAGAGCTGGCCCGATTATTGAGGGCAAACTCCGCTAAAGGCAAAAAAGCAACCCAATCATCCTGATCTGCAGACACAAAACACCTCAAATATGTCTCCAAGGTCTGATTCGTCCGCTCAGTCTGGCCATTAGTCTGAGGATGGAAAGCAGACGAGAAAGACAAATCTATGCCCATCCTAGCACAGAATGCTCGCCAAAATCTAGACACGAATTGGGTTCCTCTGTCAGAAACGATATTCTCCGGAATACCATGCAAACGGACCACATTTTGAAAAAACAGAGGAACCAACTCGGAAGAAGAAGGCAACTTAGGCAGGGGAACCAAATGGACCATCTTAGAGAAACGGTCACACACCACCCAGATGACAGACATCTTCTGAGAAACAGGAAGATCCGAAATAAAATCCATCGAGATGTGCGTCCAGGGCCTCTTCGGGATAGGCAAGGGCAACAACAATCCACTAGCCCGAGAACAACAAGGCTTGGCCCGAGCACAAACGTCACAAGACTGCACAAAGCCTCGCACATCTCGAGACAGGGAAGGCCACCAGAAGGACCTTGCCACCAAATCCCTGGTACCAAAGATTCCAGGATGACCTGTCAACGCAGAAGAATGAACCTCAGAAATGACTTTACTGGTCCAATCATCAGGAACAAACAGTCTACCAGGTGGGCAACGATCAGGTCTATCCGCCTGAAACTCCTGCAAGGCCCGCCGCAGGTCTGGAGAAACGGCAGACAATATCACTCCATCCTTAAGGATACCTGTAGGTTCAGAGTTACCAGGGGAGTCAGGCTCAAAACTCCTAGAAAGGGCATCCGCCTTAACATTCTTAGAACCCGGCAGGTAGGACACCACAAAATTAAACCGAGAGAAAAACAACGACCAGCGCGCCTGTCTAGGATTCAGGCGTCTGGCGGACTCAAGATAAATTAGATTTTTGTGGTCAGTCAATACCACCACCTGATGTCTAGCCCCCTCAAGCCAATGACGCCACTCCTCAAAAGCCCACTTCATGGCCAAAAGCTCCCGATTCCCAACATCATAATTCCGCTCGGCGGGCGAAAATTTACGCGAGAAAAAGGCACAAGGTCTCATCACGGAACAATCGGAACTTCTCTGCGACAAAACTGCCCCAGCTCCGATTTCAGAAGCGTCGACCTCAACCTGAAAAGGAAGAGCAACATCAGGCTGACGCAACACAGGGGCGGAAGAAAAGCGGCGCTTAAGCTCCCGAAAGGCCTCCACAGCAGCAGGGGACCAATCAGCAACATCAGCACCCTTCTTAGTCAAATCAGTCAATGGTTTTACAACATCAGAAAAACCAGCAATAAATCGACGATAAAAGTTAGCAAAGCCCAAAAATTTCTGAAGACTCTTAAGAGAAGAGGGTTGCGTCCAATCACAAATAGCCTGAACCTTGACAGGATCCATCTCGATGGAAGAGGGGGAAAAAATATATCCCAAAAAGGAAATCTTTTGAACCCCAAAAACGCACTTAGAACCCTTCACACACAAGGAATTAGACCGCAAAACCTGAAAAACCCTCCTGACCTGCTGGACATGAGAGTCCCAGTCATCCGAAAAAATCAAAATATCATCCAGATACACAATCATAAATTTATCCAAATAATCACGGAAAATGTCATGCATAAAGGACTGAAAGACTGAAGGGGCATTTGAAAGACCAAAAGGCATCACCAAATACTCAAAGTGGCCCTCGGGCGTATTAAATGCGGTCTTCCACTCATCCCCCTGCTTAATTCGCACCAAATTATACGCCCCACGGAGATCTATCTTAGAGAACCACTTGGCCCCCTTTATGCGAGCAAACAAATCAGTCAGCAGTGGCAACGGATATTGATATTTAACCGTGATTTTATTCAAAAGCCGATAATCAATACACGGTCTCAAAGAGCCATCTTTCTTAGCCACAAAGAAAAAAACGGCTCCTAAGGGAGATGACGAAGGACGAATATGTCCCTTTTCCAAGGACTCCTTTATATATTCTCGCATAGCAGCATGTTCAGGCACAGACAGATTAAATAAACGACCCTTAGGGTATTTACTACCCGGAATCAAATCTATGGCACAATCGCACTCCCGGTGCGGAGGTAATGAACCAAGCTTAGGTTCTTCAAAAACGTCACGATATTCAGTCAAGAATTCAGGAATCTCAGAGGGAATAGATGATGAAATGGAAACCACAGGTACGTCCCCATGCGTCCCCTTACATCCCCAGCTTAACACAGACATAGCTTTCCAGTCAAGGACTGGGTTATGAGATTGCAGCCATGGCAATCCAAGCACCAACACATCATGTAGGTTATACAGCACAAGAAAGCGAATAATCTCCTGATGATCCGGATTAATCCGCATAGTTACTTGTGTCCAGTATTGTGGTTTATTACTAGCCAATGGGGTGGAGTCAATCCCCTTCAGGGGTATAGGAGTTTCAAGAGGCTCCAAATCATACCCACAGCGTTTGGCAAAGGACCAATCCATAAGACTCAAAGCGGCGCCAGAGTCGACATAGGCATCCGCGGTAATAGATGATAAAGAACAAATCAGGGTCACAGATAGAATAAACTTAGACTGTAAAGTGCCAATTGAAACAGACTTATCAAGCTTCTTAGTACGCTTAGAGCATGCTGATATAACATGAGTTGAATCACCGCAATAGAAGCACAACCCATTTTTTCGTCTTAAATTCTGCCGTTCACTTCTGGACAGAATTCTATCACATTGCATATTCTCTGGCGTCTTCTCAGTAGACACCGCCAAATGGTGCACAGGTTTGCGCTCCCGCAGACGCCTATCGATCTGGATAGCCATTGTCATGGACTCATTCAGACCCGCAGGCACAGGGAACCCCACCATAACATCCTTAATAGCATCAGAGAGACCCTCTCTGAAATTCGCCGCCAGGGCGCACTCATTCCACTGAGTAAGCACAGCCCATTTACGGAATTTCTGGCAGTATATTTCAGCTTCGTCTTGCCCCTGAGATAGGGACATCAAGGCCTTTTCCGCCTGAAGCTCTAACTGAGGTTCCTCATAAAGCAACCCCAAGGCCAGAAAAAACGCATCCACATTGAGCAACGCAGGATCCCCTGGAGCCAATGCAAAAGCCCAATCCTGAGGGTCGCCCCGGAGCAAGGAAATCACAATCCTGACCTGCTGAGCAGGATCTCCAGCAGAGCGAGATTTCAGGGACAAAAACAACTTGCAATTATTTTTGAAATTTTGAAAGCAAGATCTATTCCCCGAGAAAAAGTCAGGCAAAGGAATTCTAGGTTCAGATATAGGAACATGAACAACAAAATCTTGTAAATTTTGAACTTTCGTGGTGAGATTATTCAAACCTGCAGCTAAACTCTGAATATCCATTTTAAACAGGTGAACACAGAGCCATTCCAGGATTAGAAGGAGAGAGAGAGAGAGAAAGGCTGCAATATAGGCAGACTTGCAAGAAATTCAATTACAAGCACACTCAGAACTGAAGGGAAGGAAAAAAAAAAAAAAGTCTTCAGCAGACTTCTCTTTTCTCTCCTTTCTCTGTCAATTAATTTAACCCTTTTTGGCCGGTCAAACTGTTATGGTTCTCAATGGCAAGAGAACATAGCCCAGCAAACATAAGTACTAGCTCTTGGAAGGATGGAAACTAAACTGACCATGAACTAAACCTGCCGCACAACTAACAGTAGCCGGGTAGCGTTGCCTACGTTTTTTATCCCTAGACGCCCAGCGCCGGCCGGAGGACTAACTAATCCTGGCAGAGGAAAATATAGTCCTGGCTCACCTCTAGAGAAATTTCCCCGATAGGCAGACAGAGGCCCCCACATATATTGGCGGTGATTTTAGATGAAATGACAAACGTAGTATGAAAATAGGTTTAGCAAAATTGAGGTCCGCTTACTAGATAGCAGGAAGACAGAAAGGGCACTTTCATGGTCAGCTGAAAACCCTATCAAAATACCATCCTGAAATTACTTTAAGACTCTAGTATTAACTCATAACATCAGAGTGGCAATTTCAGATCACAAGAGCTTTCCAGACACAGAAACGAAACTACAGCTGTGAACTGGAACAAAATGCAAAAACAAACGAGGACTAAAGTCCAACTTAGCTGGGAGTTGTCTAGCAGCAGGAACATGCACAGAAAGGCTTCTGATTACAATGTTGACCGGCATGGAAGTGACAGAGGAGCAAGGTTAAATAGCGACTCCCACATCCTGATGGAAACAGGTGAACAGAGAGGATGATGCACACCAGTTCAATTCCACCAGTGGCCATCGGGGGAGCCCAAAATCCAATTTCACAACAGTGGACTCTGGCGCCGCTCTGAGTCTTATGGACTGGTCCTTTGCCAGGCGCTGTGGGTTTGATTTAGAGCCTCTGGAAGTCCCTATACCTCTGAAGGGTATTGATTCTACACCTTTGGCTTGTAATAAACCACAGTTCTGGACGCAAGTGACTATGCGTATGACTCCAGACCATCAGGAGGTGATTCGCTTCCTTGTGTTGTACAATTTACATGATGTTTTGGTGCTTGGATTACCATGGTTACAGTCTCATAACCCAGTCCTTGACTGGAAAGCTATGTCTGTGTTAAGCTGGGGATGTCGGGGGGCTCATGGGGACACTCCTATGGTGCCCATTTCGTCATCTATTCCATCTGAGATTCCGGCATTTTTGTCTGATTATCGTGATATTTTTGAAGAGCCTAAGATTGGTTCACTCCCTCCTCACAGGGATTGTGATTGCGCCATAGATCTGATTCCTGGCAGTAAATTTCCAAAGGGTCGTTTGTTTAACCTATCTGTACCTGAACATGCTGCTATGCGCGAGTATATTAAGGAGTCCCTGGAAAAGGGACATATTCGTCCTTCTTCATCACCTTTAGGAGCCGGTTTTTTCTTTGTCTCTAAAAAGGATGGCTCTCTGAGGCCTTGTATTGATTATCGACTCCTGAATAAAATTACAGTCAAATATCAGTATCCGTTGCCTTTGCTGACTGATTTGTTTGCTCGCATAAGGGGGGCAAAGTGGTTCTCTAAGATTGATCTTTGTGGGGCGTATAATTTGGTGCGAATTAAGCAGGGGGATGAGTGGAAAACCACATTTAATACGCCTGAGGGCCATTTTGAGTATTTGGTAATGCCTTTCGGCCTTTCTAATGCACCTTCTGTCTTTCAGTCCTTAATGCATGATATTTTCCGTGAATATTTGGATAAATTTATGATAGTGTACTTGGATGATATTTTGATTTTTTCTGATGACTGGGAGTCTCATGTTCAGCAGGTCAGGAGGGTTTTTCTGGTTTTGCGGGATAATTCTTTGTGTGTAAAGGGTTCAAAGTGTGTTTTTGGGGTTAAAAAAATTTCCTTTTTGGGGTACATTTTTTCCCCTTCTTCTATTGAGATGGACCCTGTCAAGGTTCGGGCTATTTACGACTGGACGCAGCCTACTTCTCTGAAGAGTCTCCAGAAATTCTTGGGCTTTGCTAATTTTTATCGTCGATTTATAGCTGGTTTTTCTGGCGTTGCTAAACCTCTGACGGATTTGACTAAAAAGGGTGCTGATGTTGCCAATTGGTCCCCTGCTGCCGTGGAGGCCTTTCGGGAGCTTAAGCGCCGCTTTTTGTCTGCCCCTGTGTTGCGCCAGCCTGATGTTTCCCTTCCCTTTCAGGTTGAGGTCGATGCTTCCGAGATTGGAGCGGGGGCGGTTTTGTCGCAGAAAAGTCCCGACTGCTCAGTGATGAGACCTTGTGCGTTCTTTTCGCGAAAATTTTCGGCCGCCGAGCGAAACTATGATGTTGGTAATCGGGAGCTTTTGGCCATGAAGTGGGTATTTGAGGAGTGGCGTCATTGGCTTGAGGGTGCCAAACATCAGGTGGTAGTTTTGACTGATCACAAGAATTTAATTTATTTGGAGTCTGCCAGGCGCCTGAATCCTAGACAGGCACGTTGGTCGTTGTTCTTTTCCCGGTTTAATTTTGTGGTCTCGTACTTACCGGGTTCTAGGAATGTGAAGGCAGATGCTCTTTCTAGGAGTTTTGAGCCTGACTCTCCTGGGAATTCTGAACCTGCTGGTGTCCTTAAGGATGGAGTGGTTTTGTCTGCTGTCTCTCCTGATTTGCGACGTGCTTTGCAAGAATTTCAGGCGGATAGACCTGATCGTTGTCCGTCTGGTAGACTGTTTGTTCCTGACGAGTGGACCACTAGAGTCATCTCGGAAGTTCATTCTTCTACTCTGGCAGGTCATCCGGGAATTTTTGGCACCAGAGATTTGGTGGCTAGATCCTTCTGGTGGCCTTCCCTGTCTCGAGATGTGCGTGTTTTTGTGCAGTCTTGCGATGTGTGTGCTCGGGCCAAGCCTTGTTGTTCTAGGGCTAGTGGGTTGTTGTTGCCCTTGCCTATTCCGAAGAGGCCTTGGACGCACATCTCTATGGACTTTATCTCGGACCTCCCTGTTTCTCAGAAGATGTCTGTCATCTGGGTGGTGTGTGACCGTTTTTCTAAAATGGTTCATTTGGTGCCATTGCCTAAGTTGCCTTCCTCATCTGAGTTGGTCCCTCTGTTTTTTCAAAATGTGGTTCGCCTGCATGGTATTCCAGAAAACATCGTTTCTGACAGGGGTACCCAGTTCGTGTCTAGATTTTGGCGGGCAGTCTGTGCCAGGTTGGGCATTGATTTGTCTTTTTCGTCTGCATTCCATCCTCAGACCAATGGCCAGACGGAACGAACTAATCAAACTTTGGAGACTTATTTGAGGTGTTTTGTGTCTGCGGATCAGGATGATTGGGTTGCCTTTCTGCCGTTGGCGGAGTTTGCTCTTAATAATCGGGCTAGTTCTGCCACTTTGGTTTCTCCTTTCTTTTGCAATTCAGGGTTTCATCCGCGTTTTTCATCTGGTCAGGTTGAATCTTCGGATTGTCCTGGAGTGGATGCGGTAGTGGATCGGTTGCATCAGATTTGGGGACAAGTGGTGGATAATTTGGAATTGTCCCAGGAGAGGACTCAGCAGTTTGCTAACCGCCATTGTCGTGTTGGCCCCCACCTTCGTGTTGGGGACTTGGTGTGGTTGTCTTCCCGTTTTGTCCCTATGAGGGTTTCTTCTCCTAAATTTAAGCCTCGGTTCATCGGTCCTTATAGGATTTTGGAGATTCTTAACCCTGTCTCCTTTCGTTTGGACCTCCCGGCATCTTTCGCTATCCATAATGTGTTCCATCGGTCGCTGTTGCGGAGATATGAGGTACCGGTGGTTCCTTCTACTGAACCTCCTGCTCCTGTGCTGGTGGAGGGTGAATTGGAGTACGTGGTAGAAAAGATCTTGGACTCCCGTATTTCCAGACGGAGACTTCAATATCTGGTTAAATGGAAGGGCTATGGTCAGGAAGATAATTCTTGGGTAACTGCCTCTGATGGTCATGCCTCGGATTTGGTTCGTGCCTTTCATAGGGCTCATCCAGATCGCCCTGGCGGTTCTTGTGAGGGTTCGGTGCCCCCTCCTTAAGGGGAGGGTACTGTTGTGTATCCGCTTTTTGGGCTCCCCTGGTGGTTGCTGGTGGTACTGGTGACTTGTTTGCACTTTGCTGCTTCTGTTCACCTGCTTCCATCAGCGTTTGGGAGTTTCCTATTTAGCCTTGCTCTCCAGTCATTTCCTTGCCGGTCATCATTGTAACCAGAGCCTTCGGTTGCATGTTCCTGCTACTAGTCTGCTGATCAGCTAAGTGGACTTTGTCCTTTTGTTTTGTATCTTTAGTCCAGTTTGCAGTTTTTGTAATTCTCTGTAGCTGGAAGCTCTTGCGGGCTGAAATTGCCACTCCTGTGTCATGAGTTGACACAGGAGTCTTAAAGTAATTTCAGGATGGTTTTTTGAAAGGGTTTTCAATTGACCGTGAAGTCCTCTTTTGTATCCTTCTGCTATCTAGTAAGTGGACCTCTCTTTGCTAAATCTACTTTCATACTGTGTATGTCTTTTCCTCTTATTTCACCGTTATTACATGTGGGGGGCTGCTATCATCTTTTGGGGTATTTCCCTAGAGGTAAGCCAGGTCTGTTTCTTCCTCTACCAGGCTTAGTTAGTCCTCCGGCTGGCGCGTGGCATTTAGGAAGCCGTAGGTATGCTCCCTGGCTACTATTAGTTGTGTGGTAGATTTAGCTCACGGTCAACTCGAGTTTCCATCACCCGAGAGCTCGTTCGTTATTTATATGTTTCTTACGTTCCCTTGCCATTGGGAACCATGACAAAGAAGGGTTCTGATGTGACTAACTGGTCTCCTGCGGCCGTTGAGGCCTTTCAGGAGCTGAAGCGCCGGTTTTCTTCGGCTCCAGTTTTATGTCAGCCAGATGTCTCTCTTCCCTTCCAGGTCGCGGTTGATGCTTCTGAAATTGGAGCAGGGGCTGTTTTGTCACAGAGAAGCTCTGATTGCTCTGTGATGAAGCCATGTGCCTTCTTTTCAAGAAAATTTTCGCCGGCTGAACGAAATTATGATGTTGGTAATCGGGAGTTGTTGGCAATGAAGTGGGCATTTGAGGAGTGGCGACACTGGCTAGAGGGAGCTAAGCATCGTGTGGTGGTCTTGACTGATCATAAAAATTTGATTTATCTTGAGTCGGCCAAGCGGTTGAATCCTAGGCAGGCTCGTTGGTCGTTGTTTTTCTCACGTTTCGATTTCGTGGTCTCGTACCTTCCTGGTTCGAAGAACGTGAAGGCTGATGCTCTTTCTAGGAGTTTTGTGCCTGACTCCCCTGGAGTTTCTGAGCCGGTTGGTATCCTCAAAGAGGGGGTAATTTTGTCTGCCATTTCCCCAGATTTGCGATGGGTGTTACAGGAATTTCAGGCGGATAGACCTGACCGTTGTCCATCAGAGAGACTGTTTGTCCCAGATAGATGGACCAGCAGAGTTATTTCCGAGGTCCATTCTTCAGTGTTGGCGGGTCATCCTGGGATTTTTGGTACCAGAGATTTGGTGGCTAGATCCTTCTGGTGGCCTTCCTTGTCGCGGGATGTGCGTTCCTTTGTGCAGTCCTGTGGGATTTGTGCTCGGGCTAAGCCTTGCTGTTCTCGTGCCAGTGGTTTGCTTTTGCCTTTGCCGGTTCCTAAGAGGCCTTGGACGCATATTTCCATGGATTTTATTTCGGATCTTCCGGTCTCTCAGAGAATGTCTGTCATCTGGGTGGTTTGTGATCGTTTTTCTAAAATGGTCCATTTGGTGCCCTTGCCTAAGTTGCCTTCTTCCTCCGATTTGGTTCCGTTATTTTTTCAGAATGTGGTTCGTCTGCACGGCATCCCTGAAAACATTGTGTCTGACAGAGGATCCCAGTTTGTGTCCAGATTTTGGCGGTCCTTTTGTGCTAAGATGGGCATTGATTTGTCTTTTTCGTCGGCCTTCCATCCTCAGACGAATGGCCAAACCGAGCGAACTAACCAGACCTTGGAAACTTATTTGAGATGTTTTGTTTCTGCTGACCAGGATGATTGGGTGGCTTTTTTGCCATTGGCCGAGTTTGCCCTTAATAATCGGGCTAGTTCGGCTACTTTGGTTTCGCCTTTTTTTTGTAATTCTGGTTTTTATCCTCGTTTTTCCTCGGGTCAGGTTGAGTCTTCTGACTGTCCTGGGGTGGATTCTGTGGTGGATAGGTTGCAGCAGATTTGGAACCATGTGGTGGACGGCTTTGCTAACCGTCGTCGCTGTGTAGGTCCCCGACTTCGTGTGGGGGATTTGGTGTGGTTGTCTTCTCGTTATGTTCCTATGAAGGTTTCTTCTCCTAAGTTTAAACCTCGTTTTATCGGTCCTTATAAACTTTTGGAAATCCTCAACCCTGTGTCATTTCGCTTGGACCTCCCGGCATCGTTTACCATCCATAATGTGTTCCATAGGTCTTTGTTGCGGAGGTATGTGGTGCCTGTGGTTCCTTCTGTTGAGCCTCCTGCTCCGGTGCTGGTTGAGGGAGAATTGGAATACGTGGTGGAGAAGATCTTGGATTCTCGTATTTCAAGACGGAGGCTTCAGTATTTGGTTAAGTGGAAGGGCTATGGTCAGGAGGATAATTCCTGGGTTGTCGCCTCTGATGTTCATGCGGCCGATTTGGTTCGTGCCTTCCATGTGGCTCACCCTGATCGCCCTGGGTGTTCTGGTGAGGGTTCGGTGACCCCTCCTCAAGGGGGGGGTACTGTTGTGAACTCTGTTTCCGGGCTCCCTCCTGTGGTCATGAGTGGTACTGTGTGAGTTCTCTCTTTGGGCTCCTCCTGGTGGCTCTTTTTGTTATTTTGCAGGTTTCTGGCAGGATCAGCTGTCTCATCATCTGCTAGTTAGGTTTCCTATTTAATCCACCTGGTCCTTCATTCCTTGCCTGTTGCCGTTGTATTCAGTGCTATTCTGATTGCTTCTGTCTACATCCGTTATCAGTCTCTCCAAGAGAAGCTAAGTTCTGTTTGCTTATTTTTGCTCATCTGTGTTCAAGATGTTTCCTAGTATATGATGAGTTTTTGTCCAGCTTGCTAATATGTGATTTCCCTGCTTGCTGGTGCTCTGGGGTGCTGAGTTGCTCCCCCCACATCGTTAGTTGGTGTGGGGGTTCTCGCATTCTCTGCGTGGATATTTTTGCATAGGGTTTTTTACTGACCGCACAGATCCCTTGCTATTTTCTGCTATCTAGCGTTAGCGGGCCTCATTTGCTTAACCTGTTTCATCTCTGCGTTTGTCTTTTCCTCTTAACTCACCGTTATTATTTGTGGGGGGCATCTATATCTCTGGGGGATTTCTCTGAGGCAAGTAAGGTCTTTACTTTCTCTTTAGGGGTAGTCAGTTTCTCAGGCCGTGAAGAGACGTCTAGGATTTCAGGAAATGTTCCACGGCTGCCTATAGTGTGTGCGGTTAGGATCAGGTTTGCGGTTAGTCCAGTTACCACATCCCCAGAGCTCGTTCTATTATTTTCTACTTAGCTGGTTAGATTTGTGATCCTAAGCCACTAGGATCATAACAGGCAGGGGCTGTTTTGTCTCAGAGAAGTTCTGATGGTTCTTTGATGAAGCCATGTGCTTTCTTTTCTAGAAAGTTTTCGCCTGCTGAGTGTAATTATGATGTCGGCAATTTGGAGTTGTTGGCTATGAAGTGGGCATTCGAGGAGTGGCGACATTGGCTTGAGGGAGCCAAACATCGCGTGGTGGTCCTGACTGATCACAAGAATCTGACTTACCTTGAGTCCGCCAAGCGGTTGAATCCTAGACAGGCTCGATGGTCACTGTTTTTCTCCCGTTTCGATTTTGTGGTCTCATACCTTCCGGGATCTAAGAATGTGAAGGCTGATGCCCTTTCTAGGAGTTTTTTGCCTGACTCTCCGGGAGTCCCTGAGCCAGCTGGTATTCTCAAAGAGGGGGTAATTCTGTCTGCTATCTCCCCTGATTTGCGGCGGGTGCTGCAGGAGTTTCAGGCTGATAGACCTGACCTGATCTTCCTGTCTCTCAAAGGATGTCTGTCATCTGGGTGGTTTGTGATCGGTTTTCTAAGATGGTCCATTTGGTACCCTTGCCTAAATTGCCTTCCTCCTCTGATTTGGTTCCATTATTTTTTCATCATGTGGTTCGTTTGCATGGCATTCCGGAGAACATTGTGTCGGACAGAGAGAGTTTGTTTCTAGGTTTTGGCGGTCCTTTTGTGCTAAGATGGGCATTGATTTGTCTTTTTCTTCAGCGTTCCATCCTCAGACAAATGGCCAAACCGAACGAACCAATCAGACCTTGGAAACCTATCTGAGATGCTTTGTTTCTGCTGATCAGGATGATTGGGTGACCTTCTTGCCATTGGCCGAGTTCGCCCTTAATAATAGGGCTAGTTCTGCTACTTTGGTTTCGCCTTTTTTTTGTAATTCTGGTTTTCATCCTCGTTTTTCTTCGGGGCAGGTTGAGCCTTCTGATTGTCCTGGTGTGGATTCTGTGGTGGACAGGTTGCAGCAGATTTGGACTCACGTGGTGGACAATTTGACGTTGTCTCAGGAGAAGGCGCAACGTTTTGCTAACCGCCGTCGCTGTGTTGGTCCCCGACTTCGTGTTGGGGATTTGGTTTGGTTGTCTTCTCGTTATGTTCCTATGAAGGTTTCTTCTCCTAAGTTCAAGCCTCGTTTCATTGGTCCTTATAAGATTTCTGAAATTATCAATCCTGTGTCGTTTCGTTTGGCCCTTCCAGCTTCTTTTGCCATCCATAATGTGTTCCATAGGTCGTTGTTGCGGAAATATGTGGCGCCTATGGTTCCCTCCGTTGATCCTCCTGCTCCGGTGTTGGTTGAGGGGGAGTTGGAGTATGTGGTGGAGAAGATTTTGGATTCTCGTGTTTCGAGACGGAAGCTTCAGTACCTGGTTAAATGGAAGGGCTATGGTCAGGAGGATAATTCCTGGGTTGTTGCCTCCGATGTCCATTCTGCCGATTTGGTTCATGCCTTTCATTTGGCTTGTCCTGTTTGGCCTGGGGGCTCTGGTGAGGGTTCGGTGACCCCTCCTCAAGGGGGGGTACTGTTGTGAATTCCGTTCTCGGGCTCCCTCCTGTGGTCGTGAATGGTACTTTGGTGAGTTCTGTTCTTGGACACCCTCTGGTGGCTTTGAGTGGAACTGCTGATCTTTGAGGTTGGCTTTCTCAGCTGCCCTCGCTTATTGCTTCTTTGGCTTCCCTATTTAACTCTGCCCAGGTCGTTAGTTCATGCCAGCTGTCAATATCTCAGTACTGGTTCAGATCTCTCTTGGATTTCTCAGATGACCTGTCTACTCCAGCAGAAGCTAAGTCCCTGCTAGTTCATTTGTTGTTTATTGGTTTTTGAATATATTTCTCAGTACCTGCTATTTTTCTTGTCCAGCTTGCTATTATGATATTTCCTTGCTAGCTGGAAGCTCTGGGGGCGCAGAGCTGCACCTCCACACCGTGAGTCGGTGTGGAGGTCTTTTTGCACACTCTGCGTGGTTTTGGTAGTTTTTAATACTGACCGCATAGTTCCCTTTCCTATCCTCTGTCTTTCTAGAGAAGATTCGGCCTCCTTTGCTAAAATCTATTTCATTCCTGTGTTTGTTACTTCCCTCTTAACTCACAGTCAATATTTGTGGGGGGCTACCTTTACTTTGGGGAATTTCTCTGAGGCAAGGTAGGCTGCTATTTCTATCTTTAGGGGTAGTTATCTCTTAGGCTGTGAAGAGGCATCTAGGGAGAGTTAGGCACACTCCACGGCTATTTCTAGTGTTTGTGATAGGATTAGGGATTGCGGTCAGTAGAGTTTCCACCTGCTCAGAGCTTGTCCCAGGTTTTCGGTTTTAACCACCAGGTCATTTCGGGTGCTCCTAACCACCAGGTCCATAACAGCCCGCATCCAAATCCTGAATCACCCAGAGATTAAGAGGAAGGAAAAAGACAAAACAGACTAAAGAAAAAAAAAATGGCTCAGAACTCTTTTTCTTTTCCTTCTTTTGAGATGCATTCAGCTCATTTTTGGCCAGTTGTACTGTTATGGTCTGGTGATTAAGGAGCGACATGCGACTAGCTCTGGGCAGGTGGTAACTATACCGACCGCAGTTCCTAATCTTAACACAGACACTAGCAGTAGCCGTGGGATGTTCCTGTCACTCCCTGGACACCTCGTCACAGCCGGAGAACTAGCTACCCCTAAAGGTAGAAACAGGAAAGCTATCTTGCCTCAGAGAAAATTCCCAAAGGATAGGACAGCCCCCCACAAATAATGACTGTGAGAGGAGAAGGAAATGATATACGTAGTATGAAACAAGAAATGCAAAAATCTCCACACCTGACTAAAGGTGTGGAGGGCAAACTCTGCTGCCCAGAGCTTCCAGCTTAGCTAAATAGATCCATAATGATAAGCTGGACAAATGAGCAAAACATAGAAAATGCCAAACAACAAAGTCCACAACAAGTGAACTGCAAAAAGACAAGCAAGGACTTAGCTTTGCTGAAATGGTCAGAGTGGCAGGGAAATCCTCAGAGAGCCATGACTCCAAGCTCAACAATTGACAACTGGCATTGAATTAGGGATAAAGCCAGACTAATATAGCCGAGCAGAAAGACGATCAGTGAGAACAGCTGCTGATGCTAAATCCAAGAAGCAGCCATACCACTCAAAACCACAGGAGGGAGCCCAAGAGCAGAATTCACAAAAATGCTACTTATAACCACCGGAGGGAGCCCAAGAGCGGAATTCACAACAGGAATCCATGCGTCCCTCAACTTTAACAAGATTCCCGGTACCGGCATTGGCCACACAGCCCCAAAGCATGATGGAACCTCCACCAAATTTTACTGTGGGTAGCAAGTGTTTTTCTTGGAATGCTGTGTTTTTTTTGCCGCCATGCATAACGCCTTTTTGTATGACCAAACAACTCAATCTTGGTTTCATCAGTCCACAGGACCTTCTTCCAAAAAGAAATTGGCTTCTCCAAATGTGCTTTTGCATACCTCAGCCGACTCTGTTTGTGGCGTGCTTGCAGAAGCGGCTTCTTTCGCATCACTCTCCCATATACAGTGGGGCAAAAAAGTATTTAGTCAGTCAGCAATAGTGCAAGTTCCACCACTTAAAAAGATGAGAGGCGTCTGTAATTTACATCATAGGTAGACCTCAACTATGGGAGACAAACTGAGAAAAAAAAATCCAGAAAATCACTTTGTCTGTTTTTTTTAATCATTTTATTTGCATATTATGGTGGAAAATAAGTATTTGGTCAGAAACAAACAATCAAGATTTCTGGCTCTCACAGACCTGTAACTTCTTCTTTAAGAGTCTCCTCTTTCCTCTACTCATTACCTGTAGTAATGGCACCTGTTTAAACTTGTTATCAGTATAAAAAGACACCTGTGCACACCCTCAAACAGTCTGACTCCAAACTCCACTATGGTGAAGACCAAAGAGCTGTCAAAGGACACCAGAAACAAAATTGTAGCCCTGCACCAGGCTGGGAAGACTGAATCTGCAATAGCCAACCAGCTTGGAGTGAAGAAATCAACAGTGGGAGCAATAATTAGAAAATGGAAGACATTCAAGACCACTGATAATCTCCCTCAATCTGGGGCTCCACGCAAAATCCCACCCCGTGGGGTCAGAATGATCACAAGAACGGTGAGCAAAAATCCCAGAACCACGCGGGGGGACCTAGTGAATGAACTGCAGAGAGCTGGGACCAATGTAACAAGGCCTACCATAAGTAACACACTACGCCACCATGGACTCAGATCCTGCAGTGCCAGACGTGTCCCACTGCTTAAGCCAGTACATGTCTGGGCCCGTCTGAAGTTTGCTAGAGAGCATTTGGATGATCCAGAGGAGTTTTGGGAGAATGTCCTATGGTCTGATGAAACCAAACTGGAACTGTTTGGTAGAAACACAACTTGTCGTGTTTGGAGGAAAAAGAATACTGAGTTGCATCCATCAAACACCATACCTACTGTAAAGCATGGTGGTGGAAACATCATGCTTTGGGGCTGTTTCTCTGCAAAGGGGCCAGGACGACTGATCCGGGTACATGAAAGAATGAATGGGGCCATGTATCGTGAGATTTTGCGTGCAAACCTCCTTCCATCAGCAAGGGCATTGAAGATGAAACGTGGCTGGGTCTTTCAACATGACAATGATCCAAAGCACACCGCCAGGGCAACGAAGGAGTGGCTTCGTAAGAAGCATTTCAAGGTCCTGGAGTGGCCTAGCCAGTCTCCAGATCTCAACCCTATAGAAAACCTTTGGAGGGAGTTGAAAGTCCGTGTTGCCAAGCGAAAAGCCAAAAACATCACTGCTCTAGAGGAGATCTGCATGGAGGAATGGGCCAACATACCAACAACAGTGTGTGGCAACCTTATGAAGACTTACAGAAAACGTTTGACCTCTGTCATTGCCAACAAAGGATGTATTACAAAGTATTGAGATGAAATTTTGTTTCTGACCAAATACTTATTTTCCACCATAATATGCAAATAAAATGATAAAAAAACAGACAAAGTGATTTTCTGGATTTTTTTTTCTCAGTTTGTCTCCCATAGTTGAGGTCTACCTATGATGTAAATTACAGACGCCTCTCATCTTTTTAAGTGGTGGAACTTGCACTATTGCTGACTGACTCAATACTTTTTTGCCCCACTGTAGCTTCTCCTTGTGCAAAGTGCGTTGTATAGTTGACCGATGCACAGTGACACCATCTGCAGCAAGTTGATGCTGCAGCTCTCTGGAGGTGGTCTGAGGATTGTCCTTGACTGATCTCACCATTCTTCTTCTCTGCCTTTCTGATGTTTTTCTTGGCCTGCCACTTCTGGCCTTAACAAGAACTGTACCTGTGTTCTTCCATTTCCTTACTATGTTCGTCACAGTGGAAATTGACAGGTTAAATCTCAGACAGCTTTTTGTATCCTTCCCATGAACAACTATGTTGAATAATCTTTGTTTTCAGATCATTTGACAGTTGTTTTGAGGAGCCCATGATGCCACTCTTCAGAGGAGATTCAAACAGGAGAACAACTTGCAAGTGGCCACTTTAAGTAGCTTTTCTCATGATTGCATACACCTGTGTTATGACCCCAATGGCAGAGGGTCTCAGAAGTAAATACCAAGTCTGCAAACACAAAAAACCAGCTCATAGGGCAGTGGTAACTGGGCTGACCATATATCTAATCCTAGCACCACAAATAGCAGCAGCCGGGGAACGTGCCTACGTTGGTTCTAGACGTCTCGCGCCAGCCGGAGAACTAACTAACCCTAGAAGGGAAAAGATAGACCTTTCTTGCCTCCAGAGAAAAGACCCCAAAAGTTGGATACAAGCCCCCAACAAATAATAACGGTGAGGTAAGAAGAAAAGACAAACGTAAGAATGAACTAGGTATTTAGCAAAGAGAGGCCCACTGACTAATAGCAGAATATAGTAAGATGACTTATACGGTCAGCAAAAACCCTATCAAAATTTCCACGCTGGATATTCAAGAACCCCCGAACCGTCTAACGGCCCGGGGGGAGAATACCAGCCCCCTAGAGCTTCCAGCAAAATCAGGAATCACATTTAGTACAAGCTGGACAAAAAATAAGAGCAATGCAAATAAGCAAAAAACAAGGAAGCAAGACTTAGCTTAATTTTGCAAGAGCCAGGACCAGCAGACAGGAGCAAACAGAAAGAACTGATTACAACGATGCCAGGCACCAGACTGAGGATTCAGGAAGTTCATATAGCAACACCCCTGGACTAACGACCCAGGTGGGTGCCAAACTGAGGAAAGACAATCCCAGAGTCATATCACTAGTGACCACAAGAGGGAGCCAAAAAAGTCTAATTCACAACAGTACCCCCCCTTTAAGGAGGGGTCACCGAACCCTCACCAAGACCACCAGGGCGATCAGGATGAGCAGCGTGAAAGGCACGAACTAAATCGTCCGCATGCACATCAGAGGCAACCACCCAGGAATTATCCTCCTGACCATAGCCCTTCCACTTGACCAGATACTGAAGCCTCCGCCTGGAGAGACGAGAATCCAAGATCTTCTCCACCACGTACTCCAACTTGCCCTCAACCAACACCGGAGCAGGAGGCTCAACAGAAGGAACCACAGGTACAACGTACCGCCGCAACAAAGACCTATGGAACACGTTGTGAATGGCAAACGACACCGGAAGATCCAAGCGAAAGGACACAGGATTAAGGATTTCCAATATCTTGTAAGGACCAATAAAGCGAGGCTTAAATTTAGGAGAGGAGACCTTCATAGGAACAAATCGAGAAGACAGCCATACCAAATCCCCAACACGAAGTCTGGGACCCACACCGGGCCGGCGGTTGGCAAAACGCTGAGCCTTCTCCTGTGACAACTTTAAGTTGTCCACCACATGATTCCAAATCTGCTGCAACCTATCCACCACAGAATCTACCCCAGGACAGTCAGAAGGTTCCACATGTCCCGAGGAAAAACGAGGATAGAAACCAGAGTTGCAGAAAAATGGTGAAACCAAAGTAGCGGAACTAGCCCGATTATTAAGGGCAAACTCAGCCAACGGCAAGAAGGTCACCCAATCATCCTGATCTGCAGAAACAAAACACCTCAAATAAGCCTCCAGAGTCTGATTAGTTCGCTCCGTTTGTCCATTAGTCTGAGGATGAAAGGCAGACGAAAACGACAAATCAATGCCCATCTTAGCACAAAAGGATCGCCAGAACCTGGAAACAAACTGGGATCCTCTGTCAGACACGATATTCTCAGGAATGCCGTGTAAGCGAACCACATTCTGAAAGAACAAAGGAACCAGATCGGAAGAGGAAGGCAGCTTAGGCAAAGATACCAAATGGACCATCTTGGAAAAGCGATCACATAACACCCAGATGACAGACATGCCCTGAGACACCGGAAGATCTGAAATGAAATCCATGGAAATGTGTGTCCAAGGCCTCTTCGGGACAGGCAAGGGCAAGAGCAACCCGCTGGCACGAGAACAGCAAGGCTTAGCTCGAGCACAAGTCCCACAGGACTGCACAAATGACTGCACATCCCGTGACAAGGAAGGCCACCAGAAGGACCTAGCCACCAAATCTCTGGTGCCAAAAATTCCCGGATGCCCTGCCAACACCGAGGAATGAACCTCGGAAATGACTCTGCTGGTCCACTTATCAGGAACAAACAGTCTGTCAGGTGGACAAGAGTCAGGTCTACCAGCCTGAAATCTCTGCAACACACGTCGCAAATCCGGAGAAATGGCTGACAAGATTACTTCCTCTTTAAGAATACCAACTGGTTCTGCGACTCCAGGAGAGTCAGGCACAAAGCTCCTTGAAAGAGCATCAGCCTTCACATTCTTAGAACCTGGTAAATACGAGACCACAAAGTCAAAACGGGAGAAAAACAATGACCAACGGGCCTGTCTAGGATTAAGGCATTTAGCAGACTCGAGATACATCAGATTTTTGTGATCAGTCAAGACCACCACACGATGCTTAGCACCCTCGAGCCAATGACGCCACTCCTCAAATGCCCACTTCATGGCCAACAACTCCCGATTGCCAACATCATAATTCCGCTCAGCAGGCGAAAACTTCCTAGAGAAAAAAGCACATGGTCTCATTACAGAGCAACCAGGGCCTCTCTGCGACAAAACGGCCCCTGCCCCAATCTCAGAAGCATCCACTTCAACCTGAAAGGGAAGTGAGACATCAGGCTGGCACAAAATAGGCGCCGAAGTAAACCGGCGCTTCAACTCTTGGAAAGCTTCCACGGCTGCAGGAGCCCAGTTAGCAACATCAGAACCTTTCTTGGTCATATCCGTCAAAGGTTTAACAACGCTATAAAAATTAGCGATAAAACGACGGTAGAAGTTAGCAAAACCCAGGAACTTCTGAAGACTCTTAACTGACGTGGGTTGAGTCCAATCATGAATAGCTCGGACCTTGACTGGGTCCATCTCCACCGCAGAAGGGGAAAAAATAAAACCCAAAAAGGGAACCTTCTGTACTCCAAAGAGACACTTTGAGCCCTTAACAAACAAAGCATTCTCACGCAAAACCTGAAACACCATCCTGACCTGCTCCACATGCGAGTCCCAATCATCAGAAAAAAACAGAATATCATCCAGATAAACAATCATAAATTTATCCAGATACTTCCGGAAAATGTCATGCATAAAGGACTGAAACACTGAAGGAGCATTAGAGAGCCCAAAAGGCATCACCAAGTACTCAAAATGACCTTCGGGCGTATTAAATGCAGTTTCCCATTCATCTCCTTGCTTAATGCGCACAAGGTTGTACGCACCACGAAGATCTATCTTGGTGAACCACTTGGCACCTTTAATCCGGGCAAACAAGTCCGACAACAGAGGCAAAGGATACTGAAATTTAACAGTGATTTTATTCAGAAGCCGATAGTCAATACAAGGTCTCAAAGATCCGTCCTTCTTGGCCACAAAAAAGAATCCCGCACCAAGAGGGGAAGAGGATGGACGGATATGCCCCTTCTCCAGAGATTCCTTGATATACGAACGCATTGCGGTATGCTCAGGTACAGACAGATTAAATAATCTTCCCTTAGGAAATTTACTACCTAGAATCAAATCTATAGCGCAGTCACAGTCCCTATGGGGAGGAAGAGCACTGGACCTGGACTCGCTGAATACATCCTGATAATCAGACAAATACTCAGGAACTTCCGAAGGAGTAGAGGAAGCAATGGACACCGGCGGGGAATCACCATGAATTCCCTGACAGCCCCAACTTGACACAGACATTGCCTTCCAATCCAAGACTGGATTATGGGTCTGTAACCATGGCAGACCCAAAACGACCAAATCATGCATTTTATGCAGAACAAGAAAACGAATCACCTCCCGATGTTCAGGAGTCATGCACATGGTTACCTGTGTCCAAAACTGCGGTTTATTTTCCGCCAATGGCGTAGCATCAATACCTCTAAGAGGGATAGGATTTACCAACGGCTCAAGAACAAAACCACAGCGCTTGGCAAATGACAGATCCATAAGACTCAGGGCAGCACCTGAATCCACAAACGCCATAACAGGGTAGGAAGACAATGAGCAAATTAAAGTCACAGACAAAATAAATTTAGGTTGCAAATTACCAATGGCGACTGGGCTAACAACCCTTGTTAGGCGTTTAGAGCATGCTGATATAACATGTGTAGAATCACCACAGTAAAAACACAACCCATTCTGACGTCTATGATTTTTCCGTTCATTTCTAGTCTGAATTCTATCACATTGCATCAAATCAGGTGTTTGTTCAGACAACACCACCAGAGGATCAGCAGTTTTGCGCTCCCGCAAACGCCGGTCAATTTGAATAGCCAGCGCCATGGAATCATTCAGACTTGTAGGAATGGAGAAACCCACCATCACATTCTTAATGGCTTCAGAAAGGCCATTTCTGAAATTTGCGGCGAGAGCACACTCATTCCACTGAGTAAGCACGGACCATTTCCGAAATTTTTGGCAATACACTTCAGCTTCATCCTGGCCCTGAGAAATAGCCAGCAAGGCTTTTTCTGCCTGAATTTCAAGATTGGGTTCCTCGTAAAGCAATCCGAGCGCCAGAAAAAACGCATCAATATTCGCCAATGCCGGATCTCCTGGCGCTAGCGAGAAAGCCCAATCCTGAGGGTCACCCCGCAAGAAAGAGATAACAATTTTAACTTGCTGAGCTGAGTCTCCAGACGAACGGGGTCTCAGAGATAGAAACAATTTACAATTATTCCTGAAATTCCTAAACTTAAATCGGTCTCCGGAGAACAGTTCAGGAATAGGTATTTTAGGTTCAGACATTGGACTACTGGTAACAAAATCTTGTATGCCCTGCACACGAGCAGCAAGCTGATCCACACTTGTAATCAAAGTCTGGACATTCATGTCTGCAGCAAGCTTAAGCCACTCAGAGGTAAAGGGGAGGAAGAAAGAGAGGAAAAAAAAAAATAAAAAAAAAATCAGAATTTCCTTTCTTATTATCCCACTTCTGCAATGCATTAAACATTCAACTTTGGGCCTGGCATACTGTTATGACCCCAATGGCAGAGGGTCTCAGAAGTAAATACCAAGTCTGCAAACACAAAAAACCAGCTCATAGGGCAGTGGTAACTGGGCTGACCATATATCTAATCCTAGCACCACAAATAGCAGCAGCCGGGGAACGTGCCTACGTTGGTTCTAGACGTCTCGCGCCAGCCGGAGAACTAACTAACCCTAGAAGGGAAAAGATAGACCTTTCTTGCCTCCAGAGAAAAGACCCCAAAAGTTGGATAGAAGCCCCAAAACAAATAATAACGGTGAGGTAAGAAGAAAAGACAAACGTAAGAATGAACTAGGTATTTAGCAAAGAGAGGCCCACTGACTAATAGCAGAATATAGTAAGATGACTTATACGGTCAGCAAAAACCCTATCAAAATTTCCACGCTGGATATTCAAGAACCCCCGAACCGTCTAACGGCCCGGGGGGAGAATACCAGCCCCCTAGAGCTTCCAGCAAAATCAGGAATCACATTTAGTACAAGCTGGACAAAAAATAAGAGCAATGCAAATAAGCAAAAAACAAGGAAGCAAGACTTAGCTTAATTTTGCAAGAGCCAGGACCAGCAGACAGGAGCAAACAGAAAGAACTGATTACAACGATGCCAGGCACCAGACTGAGGATTCAGGAAGTTCATATAGCAACACCCCTGGACTAACGACCCAGGTGGGTGCCAAACTGAGGAAAGACAATCCCAGAGTCATATCACTAGTGACCACAAGAGGGAGCCAAAAAAGTCTAATTCACAACACACCTGGCTATGAAGTTCAAAGCTCAATGAGGTTACAAAACCAAAAAAAGTGCTTTAGTAAGTCAGTAAAAAGTAGGTAGGAGTATTTAAAACAAGAAAATGATAAGGGTGCCCATACTTATGCACCTGTCAAATTTTGTTTGAATGCAGATTGCACATTTTCTGTTAGTACAATAAACCTCATTTCAAGGCAGAAACATTACTGTGTCCAACAGTTATTAGATATATGAAACTGAAATAGCTGTTGCAAAAAAAACCAATTTTTTATAAAACATTAAACTTAAGATTAATAGGGGTGCCCAAACTTTTTCATATAACTGTACTTGTAAAATAACATTATAGGGAATTACATTTCAAGCATTTTCCTAATGTACACTTCACATAATTATATAGGTTGAAAAAAGACCTAGGACCATCAAGTTCAACCTATCTTCGAAGTTATATATTGTATATTGCTAGATTATTTATAACTCACAATGTCATGTTTTGTTAAAAAAGCATCGAGACCTTTTTTAAATGTTGTTATAGTAACTGCCATTACTAGCTCTTGTGGTCGGCATTCCAGTCTCATTGCTCTTACTGTAAAGAACCCTTTCTTATTTAGCTGTCATAATTGTCTTTCCTATACGTGTAACAAACAAGCTCGGACTAGCCCACAGGGTAACAGGGGAACCCCCAGTGGGCCCCTGTGTAGATCTTGGCCCCCAACCCCACTGTATGGGCAGTACGTGGCATAATTCACTTGATTCACTCTGTACTGAAAAAAAGCAGCATCTCATCATCATTCATTAACCACGCCACCCAGTGTATTATTATATAGAGATATAGGTAAATTTGTGAATGATGGTAGTAAAATATTTGCATGCAGGTGAAAAGTGTTCCCTTCCCCCCTGAAAGTCAATGTTAATGCCCTTGTTACCCCAGTCCGGCAATGGCTGTCCCAACAATCTAATTTTCCTATCAGTATTTCTTGGGCAGGAAACCCATGCAAACATGAGGAGAATATACTAACTTCTTGCAGATATTGTCCTTGGTGAGATTTGAACCAATATCCCATCGCTGCAAAGCAACAGTACTAACACTGAGCCACCGTGTTGCCCAACACAACAAACTTAAGACATTTTATTGGAGCCACTAACCAACCAGTCCATCAAAATATCAGTGTATCTTAAAGTATCTGTTAAGTATCTTGTAGTCCCTGGGTTTCAAAGTGCAAAACATACAAAATATATTTTACGGTCCCAGGGCCGGCTCCAGGTTTTCATGGACCCCGAGTGAAAGAGTCTCAGAGGTTCCCTTTAACCCCTTAAGCCCCGAGGGTGGTTTGCACGTTAATGACCGGGCCAATTTTTACAATTCTGACCACTGTCCCTTTATGAGGCTATAACTCTGGAACGCTTTGACGGATCTTGGCGATTCTGACATTGTTTTCTCGTGACATATTGTACTTCATGTTAGTGGTAAAATTTATTCTATATAACTTGCGTTTATTTGTGAAAAAAACGGAAATTTGGCGAAAATTTTGAAAATTTCGCAATTTTCCAACTTTGAATTTTTATGCCCTTAAATCACAGACATATGTCACGCAAAATACTTAATATGTAACATTTCCCACATGTCTACTTTACATCAGCACAATTTTGGAACCAAATTTTTTTTTGTTAGGGAGTTATAAGGGTTTAAATTTGACCAGAAATTTATCATTTTTACAACACCATTTTTTTTTAGGGACCACATCTCATTTGAAGTCATTTTGAGGGGTCTATATGATAGAAAATACCCAAGTGTGACACCATTCTAAAAACTGCACCCCTCAAGGTGCTCAAAACCACATTCAAGAAGTTTATTAACCCTTCAGGTGTTTCACAGGAATTTTTGGAATGTTTAAATAAAAATGAACATTTAACTTTTTTTCACACAAAATTTATTTCAGCTCCAATTTGTTTTATTTTACCAAGGGTAACAGGAGAAAATGGACCCCAAAAGTTGTTGTACAATTTGTCCTGAGTACGCTGATACCCCATATGTGGGTGTAAACCATTGTTTGGGCGCATAGCAGAGTTTGGAAGGGAAGGAGCGCCATTTGACTTTTCAATGCAAAATTGACTGGAATTGAGATGGGACGCCATGTTGCGTTTGGAGAGCCCCTGATGTGCCTAAACACTGAAACCCCCTACAAGTGACACCATTTTGGAAAGTAGACCCCCTAAGGAACTTATCTAGATGTGTGGTGAGCACTTTGAGCCACCAAGTGCTTCACAGAAGTTTATAATGCAGAGCCGTAAAAATAAAAAATCATATTTTTTCACAAAAATGATCTTTTTGCCCCCAATTTTTTATTTTCCCAAGGGTAAGTGTTATGGTTCTCAATGGCAAGAGAACATAGCCCAGCAAACATAAGAACTAGCTCTTGGAAGGATGGAAACTAAACTGACCATGAACTAAACCTGCCGCACAACTAACAGTAGCCGGGTAGCGTAGCCTGCGTTTTATCCCTAGACGCCCAGCGCCGGCCGGAGGACTAACTAATCCTGGCAGAGGAAAATATAGTCCTGGCTCACCTCTAGAGAAATTTCCCCGAAAGGCAGACAGAGGCCCCCACAAATATTGGCGGTGATTTTAGATGAAATGACAAACGTAGTATGAAAATAGGTTTAGCAAAATTGAGGTCCGCTTACTAGATAGCAGGAAGACAGAAAGGGCACTTTCATGGTCAGCTGAAAACCCTATCAAAACACCATCCTGAAATTACTTTAAGACTCTAGTATTAACTCATAACATCAGAGTGGCAATTTCAGATCACAAGAGCTTTCCAGACACAGAAACGAAACTACAGCTGTGAACTGGAACAAAATGCAAAAACAAACAAGGACAAAAGTCCAACTTAGCTGGGAGTTGTCTAGCAGCAGGAACATGCACAGAAAGGCTTCTGATTACAATGTTGACCGGCATGGAAGTGACAGAGGAACAAGGCTAAATAGCGACTCCCACATCCTGATGGAAACAGGTGAACAGAGAGGATGATGCACACCAGTTCAATTCCACCTGTGGCCACCGGGGGAGCCCAAAATCCAATTTCACAACAGTACCCCCCCCTCAAGGAGGGGGCACCGAACCCTCACCAGAACCACCAGGGCGATCAGGATGAGCCCTATGAAAGGCACGGACCAAATCGGAGGCATGAACATCAGAGGCAGTCACCCAAGAATTATCCTCCTGACCGTATCCCTTCCACTTGACCAGATACTGGAGTTTCCGTCTGGAAACACGGGAGTCCAAGATTTTTTCCACAACGTACTCCAACTCGCCCTCAACCAACACCGGAGCAGGAGGCTCAACGGAAGGCACAACCGGTACCTCATACCTGCGCAATAATGACCGATGAAAAACATTATGAATAGAAAAAGATGCAGGGAGGTCCAAACGGAAGGACACAGGGTTAAGAATCTCCAATATCCTGTACGGGCCGATGAACCGAGGCTTAAACTTGGGAGAAGAAACCCTCATAGGGACAAAACGAGAAGACAACCACACCAAGTCCCCAACACAAAGCCGAGGACCAACCCGACGCCGGCGGTTGGCAAAAAGCTGAGTCTTCTCCTGGGACAACTTCAAATTGTCCACTACCTGCCCCCAAATCTGATGCAACCTCTCCACCACAGCATCCACTCCAGGACAATCCGAAGATTCCACCTGACCAGAAGAAAATCGAGGATGAAACCCCGAATTACAGAAAAAGGGAGACACCAAGGTGGCAGAGCTGGCCCGATTATTGAGGGCAAACTCCGCTAAAGGCAAAAAAGCAACCCAATCATCCTGATCTGCAGACACAAAACACCTCAAATATGTCTCCAAGGTCTGATTCGTCCGCTCGGTCTGGCCATTAGTCTGAGGATGGAAAGCAGACGAGAAAGACAAATCTATGCCCATCCTAGTACAGAATGCTCGCCAAAATCTAGACACGAATTGGGTACCTCTGTCAGAAACGATATTCTCCGGAATACCATGCAAACGGACCACATTTTGAAAAAAACAGAGGAACCAACTCGGAAGAAGAAGGCAACTTAGGCAGGGGAACCAAATGGACCATCTTAGAGAAACGATCACACACCACCCAGATGACAGACATCTTCTGAGAAACAGGAAGATCCGAAATAAAATCCATCGAGATGTGCGTCCAGGGCCTCTTCGGGATAGGCAAGGGCAACAACAATCCACTAGCCCGAGAACAACAAGGCTTGGCCCGAGCACAAACGTCACAAGACTGCACGAAGCCTCGCACATCTCGAGACAGGGAAGGCCACCAGAAGGACCTTGCCACCAAATCCCTGGTACCAAAGATTCCAGGATGACCTGCCAACGCAGAAGAATGAACCTCAGAAATGACTTTACTGGTCCAATCATCAGGAACAAACAGTCTACCAGGTGGGCAACGATCAGGTCTATCCGCCTGAAACTCCTGCAAGGCCCGCCGCAGGTCTGGAGAAACGGCAGACAATATCACTCCATCCTTAAGGATACCTGTAGGTTCAGAATTACCAGGGGAGTCAGGCTCAAAACTCCTAGAAAGGGCATCCGCCTTAACATTCTTAGAACCCGGCAGGTAGGACACCACAAAATTAAACCGAGAGAAAAACAACGACCAGCGCGCCTGTCTAGGATTCAGGCGGTTGGCGGACTCAAGATAAATTAGATTTTTGTGGTCAGTCAATACCACCACCTGATGTCTAGCCCCCTCAAGCCAATGACGCCACTCCTCAAAAGCCCACTTCATGGCCAAAAGCTCCCGATTCCCAACATCATAATTCCGCTCGGCGGGCGAAAATTTACGCGAGAAAAAAGCACAAGGTCTCATCACGGAGCAATCGGAACTTCTCTGCGACAAAACCGCCCCAGCTCCGATTTCAGAAGCGTCGACCTCAACCTGAAAAGGAAGAGCAACATCAGGCTGACGCAACACAGGGGCGGAAGAAAAGCGGCGCTTAAGCTCCCGAAAGGCCTCCACAGCAGCAGGGGACCAATCAGCAACATCAGCACCCTTCTTAGTCAAATCAGTCAATGGTTTAACAACATCAGAAAAACCAGCAATAAATCGACGATAAAAGTTAGCAAAGCCCAAAAATTTCTGAAGACTCTTAAGAGAAGAGGGTTGCGTCCAATCACAAATAGCCTGAACCTTGACAGGATCCATCTCGATGGAAGAGGGGGAAAAAATATATCCCAAAAAGGAAATCTTTTGAACCCCAAAAACGCACTTAGAACCCTTCACACACAAGGAATTAGACCGCAAAACCTGAAAAACCCTCCTGACCTGCTGGACATGAGAGTCCCAGTCATCCGAAAAAATCAAAATATCATCCAGATACACAATCATAAATTTATCCAAATAATCACGGAAAATGTCATGCATAAAGGACTGAAAGACTGAAGGGGCATTTGAAAGACCAAAAGGCATCACCAAATACTCAAAGTGGCCCTCGGGCGTATTAAATGCGGTTTTCCACTCATCCCCCTGCTTAATTCGCACCAAATTATACGCCCCACGGAGATCTATCTTAGAGAACCACTTGGCCCCCTTTATGCGAGCAAACAAATCAGTCAGCAGTGGCAACGGATATTGATATTTAACCGTGATCTTATTCAAAAGCCGATCAATGCACGGCCTCAAAGAGCCATCTTTCTTAGCCACAAAGAAAAAACCGGCTCCTAAGGGAGATGACGAAGGACGAATATGTCCCTTTTCCAAGGACTCCTTTATATATTCTCGCATAGCAGCATGTTCAGGCACAGACAGATTAAATAAACGACCCTTAGGGTATTTACTACCCGGAATCAAATCTATGGCACAATCGCACTCCCGGTGCGGAGGTAATGAACCAAGCTTAGGTTCTTCAAAAACGTCACGATATTCAGTCAAGAATTCAGGAATCTCAGAGGGAATAGATGATGAAATGGAAACCACAGGTACGTCCCCATGCGTCCCCTTACATCCCCAGCTTAACACAGACATAGCTTTCCAGTCAAGGACTGGATTATGAGATTGCAGCCATGGCAATCCAAGCACCAACACATCATGTAGGTTATACAGCACAAGAAAGCGAATAATCTCCTGGTGATCCGGATTAATCCGCATAGTTACTTGTGTCCAGTATTGTGGTTTATTGCTAGCCAATGGGGTGGAGTCAATCCCCTTCAGGGGTATAGGAGTTTCAAGAGGCTCCAAATCATACCCACAGCGTTTGGCAAAGGACCAATCCATAAGACTCAAAGCGGCGCCAGAGTCGACATAGGCATCCGCGGTAATAGATGATAAAGAACAAATCAGGGTCACAGATAGAATAAACTTAGACTGTAAAGTGCCAATTGAAACAGACTTATCAAGCTTCTTAGTACGCTTAGAGCATGCTGATATAACATGAGTTGAATCACCGCAATAGAAGCACAACCCATTTTTTCGTCTAAAATTCTGCCGTTCACTTCTGGACAGAATTCTATCACATTGCATATTCTCTGGCGTCTTCTCAGTAGACACCGCCAAATGGTGCACAGGTTTGCGCTCCCGCAGACGCCTATCGATCTGGATAGCCATTGTCATGGACTCATTCAGACCCGCAGGCACAGGGAACCCCACCATAACATCCTTAATGGCATCAGAGAGACCCTCTCTGAAATTCGCCGCCAGGGCGCACTCATTCCACTGAGTAAGCACAGCCCATTTACGGAATTTCTGGCAGTATATTTCAACTTCGTCTTGCCCCTGAGATAGGGACATCAAGGCCTTTTCCGCCTGAAGTTCTAACTGAGGTTCCTCATAAAGCAACCCCAAAGCCAGAAAAAACGCATCCACATTGAGCAACGCAGGATCCCCTGGAGCCAATGCAAAAGCCCAATCCTGAGGGTCGCCCCGGAGCAAGGAAATCACAATCCTGACCTGCTGAGCAGGATCTCCAGCAGAGCGAGATTTCAGGGACAAAAACAACTTGCAATTATTTTTGAAATTTTGAAAGCAAGATCTATTCCCCGAGAAAAATTCAGGCAAAGGAATTCTAGGTTCAGATATCGGAACATGAACAACAAAATCTTGTAAATTTTGAACTTTCGTGGTGAGATTATTCAAACCTGCAGCTAAACTCTGAATATCCATTTTAAACAGGTGAACACAGAGCCATTCCAGGATTAGAAGGAGAGAGAGAGAGAGAAAGGCTGCAATATAGGCAGACTTGCAAGAGATTCAATTACAAGCACACTCAGAACTGAAGGGAAGGGAAAAAAAAATAAAAAATCTTCAGCAGACTTCTCTTTACTCTCCTTTCTCTGTCAATTAATTTAACCCTTTTTGGCCGGTCAAACTGTTATGGTTCTCAATGGCAAGAGAACATAGCCCAGCAAACATAAGTACTAGCTCTTGGAAGGATGGAAACTAAACTGACCATGAACTAAACCTGCCGCACAACTAACAGTAGCCGGGTAGCGTAGCCTGCGTTTTATCCCTAGACGCCCAGCGCCGGCCGGAGGACTAACTAATCCTGGCAGAGGAAAATATAGTCCTGGCTCACCTCTAGAGAAATTTCCCCGAAAGGCAGACAGAGGCCCCCACAAATATTGGCGGTGATTTTAGATGAAATGACAAACGTAGTATGAAAATAGGTTTAGCAAAATTGAGGTCCGCTTACTAGATAGCAGGAAGACAGAAAGGGCACTTTCATGGTCAGCTGAAAACCCTATCAAAACACCATCCTGAAATTACTTTAAGACTCTAGTATTAACTCATAACATCAGAGTGGCAATTTCAGATCACAAGAGCTTTCCAGACACAGAAACGAAACTACAGCTGTGAACTGGAACAAAATGCAAAAACAAACAAGGACAAAAGTCCAACTTAGCTGGGAGTTGTCTAGCAGCAGGAACATGCACAGAAAGGCTTCTGATTACAATGTTGACCGGCATGGAAGTGACAGAGGAACAAGGCTAAATAGCGACTCCCACATCCTGATGGAAACAGGTGAACAGAGAGGATGATGCACACCAGTTCAATTCCACCAGTGGCCACCGGGGGAGCCCAAAATCCAATTTCACAACAGGTAAGAGAAGAAATTGGACCCCAAAAAATGTTGTGCAATTTGTCCTGAGTACGCTGATACCCCATATGTGGGTGTAAACCATTGTTTGGCGCATGGCAGAGCTTGGAAGGGAAGGAGCGCCATTTGACTTTTCAATGCAAAATTGACTGGAATTGAGATGGGACGCCATGTTGCGTTTGGAGTGCCCCTGATGTGCCTAAACATTGAAACCCCCCACAAGTGACACCATTTTGGAAAGTAGACCCCCTAAGGAACTTATCTAGATGTGTTTTGAGAGCTTTGAACCCCCAAATGTTTCACTACAGATTATAACGCAGAGCCGTGAAAATATATATATATTTTTTTCTCAAAAATGATTTTTTAGCCCCCAGCTTTGTATTTTTACAAGGCTAACAGAATAAATTGGACCCCAAAATTTGTTTTCCAATTTGTCCTGAGTACGCTGATACCCCATATGTGGGGGGGAACCACTGTTTGGGCGCATGACAGAGCTCGGAAGGGAAGGAGCGCCATTTGGAATGCAGACTTAAATGGATTTGTCAGCAGCCGTCACGTTGCATTTGCAGAGCCCCTGATGTACCCAAACAGTACAAACCCCGCACAAGTGACCCCATATTGGAAACTACACCTCCCAAGGAACTTATCTAGATGTGTTGTGAGAACTTTGAACCCCCAAGTGTTTCACTAAAGTTTATAGCGCAAAGCCGTGAAAATAAAAATTCTTTTTTTTTTTTCACAAAAATGATATTTTAGTCCCCAGTTTTGTATTTTCACAAGGGTTACAGGATAAATTAGACCCCAAAAGTTGTTGTCCAATTTGTCCTGAGTACGCTGATACCCCATATGTGGGGGGGAACCACTGTTTGGGCGCATGACAGAGCTCGGAAGGGAAGGAGCGCCATTTGAAATGCAGACTTAAATGGATTGGTCTGCAGGCGTCACGTTGCATTTGCAGAGCCCCTGATGTACCCAAACAGTACAAACCCCGCACAAGTGACCCCATATTGGAAACTAGACCTCCCAAGGAACTTATCTAGATGTGTTGTGAGAACTTTGAACCCCCAAGTGTTTCACTACAGTTTATAACGCAGAGCCGTGAAAATAAAACATCTTTTTTTTCCCACAAAAATGATTTTTAGCCCCCCAAATTTTTATTTTCCCAAGGATAACAAGAGAACTTGGACCCCAGAAGTTGTTGTTCAATTTGTTCCGAGTACGCTGATAACCCATATGTTGGGGTAAACCCCTTTTTGGGCGCACGGGAGAGCTCGGAAGGGAAGGAGCACTGTTTTACTTTTTCAACGCAGAATTGGCTGGAATTGAGATTGGACGCCATGTCGCGTTTGGAGAGCCCCTGATGTGCCTGGACAGTGGAAACTCCCCAATTCTACCTGAAACCCTAACCCAAACACACCCCTAACCCTAATCCCAACGGTAACCCTAACCACACCCCTAGCCCTGACACACCCATAATTCTAATCCCAACCCTAATCCAAACCGTAAATGTAATCCAAACCCTAACCCTAACTTTAGCCCCAACCCTAACTTTAGCCCCAACCCTAACCCTAACTTTACCTCCAACCCTAGCCCTAACCCTAACTTTAGCCCCAACCCTAACCCTAGCCCTAACCCTAGCCCTAATGGGAAAATGGAAATAAATACATTTTTTTAATTTTATTATTTTTCCCTAACTAAGGGGGTGATGAAGGGGGGTTTGATTTACTTTTATAGCGTTTTTTTATATCGGATTTTTATGATTGGCAGCTGTCACACACTAAGGCTTGTTTCACACTTGCGTTTTTATCTGCATGCATGCGTGAAAAAACGCATGTAAACGCGGTAAAACGCATGCGTTTTTTAGACGCATGCGTTTTTATAGAAAAACACAAGAAAACAGAAGAAAACACAAGAAAACACAAGAAAAAACAAGAAAACCCTAACCCTACCCCTACCCCTACCCCTAACCCTAAACGTGACTGAAATACGTGGCACTGAAATACGTGGCACTGAAATACGTGGCACTGAAATACGTGCAACTGAAATACGTGGTACTTAAATACGTGGCACTTAAATACGTGGCACTGAAATACGTGATACGTGGCACTGAAATACGTGATACGTGGCACTTAAATACGTGGCACTGAAACACGTGGCACTGAAATACGCGATACGTGGCACTGAAATACGTGGCACTGAAATACGTGGCACTGAAATACGTGGCACTGAAATACGTGGCACCTAAATACGTGGCACTTAAATACGTGGCACTTAAATACGCGGCACTTAAATACGTGGCACTATGACTGTCAGAAAATGTTCATTAAACGGTTAGGGGTGAAGTTAGGGGTAGAGTTAGGGTTAGGGTTTGGATCCCTTTATCACCTTGATGGTGGTGGGTGGCTTTTCAGTGTGTTTTCTGTTTTTTTTCGATAAAAACGCATGCGTTTTTAATGCAAACAAACGCATGTGCTTAAAAACGCATGCGTTTACATAGACCGCAATGCATTTTTTTGCCGCGGCAAAAAAACGCCGCAAGAAAATACTGCAGGTTGTATTTCTGAAAATGAACGCATGCAGAAAAAAAACGCATGCGTTTGAAAACGCGACCAAACGCGTACAAAAAACGCATGCGTTTTCAATGTTAAATATAGGGAAAAAACGCATGCATTTTTTTGTGCAAAAAAACGCTGCAGACAAAAACGCAAGTGTGAAACCAGCGACGCTTTTTATAGCAAAAAAGTTTTTGCGTCTCCACATTTTGAGACCTATAATTTTTCCACATTTTGCTCCACAGAGTCATGTGAGGTCTTGTTTTTTGCGGGACGAGTTGACGTTTTTATTGGTAACATTTTCGGACACGTGACCATTTTTAATCACTTTTTATTCCGATTTTTGTGAGGCAGAATGACCAAAAACCTGCTATTCATGAATTTCTATTGGGAGAGGCGTTTATACCATTCCACGTTTGGTAAAATTGATAAAGCAGTTTTATTCTTCGGGTCAGTACGATTACAGTGATACCTCATTTATATCATTTTTTTATGTTTTGGCACTTTTATACGATAAAAACTATGTTATAGAAAAAATAATTATTTTGGTATCGCTTTATTCTCAGGACTATAACTTTTTTATTTTTTTGCTGATGATGCTGTATGGCGGCTTGTTTTTTGTGGGACAAGATGACGTTTTCAGCGGTACCATGATTATTTATATCCGTCTTTTTGATCGCGTGTTATTCCACTGTTTGTTCGGCGGTATGGTAATAAAGCGTTGTTTTTTGCCTCGTTTTTTTTTTTTTTTCCTTACGGTGTTTACTGAAGAGGTTAACTAGTGGGGCAGTTTTATAGGTGGGGTCGTTACGGACGCGGCGATACTAAATATGTGTACTTTTATTGTTTTGTTTTTTTTATTTAGATAAAGAAATGTATTTATGGGAATAATATATATATTTTTTTTATTATTTATTTAGGATTTTTTTTTTTTTTTTTACACATGTGGAAAATTTTTTTTTTTACTTTTTTACTTTGTCCCAGGGGGGGACATCACAGATCGATGATCTGACAGTGTGCACAGCACTCTGTCAGATCGGCGATCTGCTGTGCAGGGCTGCAGGCTTACCAAGCGTCTGCTCTGAGCAGGCGCTCGGTAAGCCACCTTTCTCCCTGCAGGACCCGGATGCCGCGGCCATCTTGGATCCGGGACCTGCGGCGAGGAAGAAGGTAGGAGACCCTCGCAGCAACGCGATCACATCGTGTTGCTCCGGGGGTCTCAGGGAAGCCCGCAGGGAGCCCCCTCCCTGCGCGATGCTTCCCTATACCGCCGGTACACTGCGATCATGTTTGATCGCGGTGTGCCGGGGGTTAATGTGCCGGGGGCGGTCCGTGACTGCTCCTGGCACATAGTGCCGGATGTCAGCTGCGATAGGCAGCTGACACCCGGCCGTGATCGGCCACGCTCCCCCCGTGAGCGCGGCCGATCGCGTATGACGTACTATCCCGTCACTGGGAATTAAGTCCCAGGTCACCTTGACGGGATAGTACGTCATATGGGATTAAGGGGTTAAAGCCAAAGTGTCAGGATTTGAATCTAGCAGCTCCTGTGCACCAGTCGGCAGCTCTTCCTTCTGAGCTATTCAGCTCACTAGACAGTTCCGTGCTTATCCAAATAATTGAACCTATGTTGTTGCTGATGTCTCCTCCCTGAGTTTCCTGTTGCTTACCACCCTGAGTTCCTGATTGGCTCATTCTGATTGCACACCCTATTTAACCCTGGCCTTGCTCTCAGTTGCTTGCGTGATTATTGAGCTACCTGCCTTTAGTCAAGCTTCCTTCCACCTGCTGTTCCTTCAAACGACACTGCTGCTCCTGTTAACGACCTCTGACTTCCTTGACTACGATTCCTGTTTATTCCTTCAAACTACATTGCTGTTCCTGTATATTGACTCCTTGGCTATTCCAGACTATGGTACTGCCTGGTGCTGCCACTAGGGGTTACAATATCATTACTCCAACCAGGTCAGTCCGTAACACAAAGATTTCACTTACTTCTTACATTTCATGAATGATATCTATTGTAAATTCTACAATAGCTCAGAAACCGGCGAATCCTCACATCACACAAGTGACTGTACACTTATCATTTTAGACCGGACAGTATAGTCCTCCATACATTATTATGGGCACCACATAGTACTCCATACAGTATTACGGGCACCACATAGTCCTCCATATAGTATTATTGGAATGACTTAGTCTTCCATACAGTATTATGGGCACCACATAGTCCTCAATACTGTATTATGGGCACCATATATTGCTTCATACACTATTATAGGCCCCATATATTGCTCCATACAGTATAATGGGCCCCATATAATTCTCCGTACAGTATATTGCCCCATATAATGCTCCATACAGAATAATAGGCCCCATATATTGCTCTACACAGTATAATGGGCCACATACACTCACCGGCCACTTTATTAGGTACACCATGCTAGTAACGGGTTGGACCCCCTTTTGCCTTCAGAACTGCCTCAATTCTTCGTGGCATAGATTCAACAAGGTGCTGGAAGCATTCCTCAGAGATTTTGGTCCATATTGACATGATGGCATCACACAGTTGCCGCAGATTTGTCGGCTGCACATCCCAAAGATGCTCCATACAAGGCAGGATGGATCCATGCTTTCATGTTGTTTACGCCAAATTCTGACCCTACCATCCGAATGTCGCAGCAGAAATCGAGACTCATCAGACCAAGCAACGTTTTTCCAATCTTCTACTGTCCAATTTCGATGAGCTTGTACAAATTGTAGCCTCAGTTTCCTGTTCTTAGCTGAAAGGAGTGGTACCCGGTGTGGTCTTCTGCTGCTGTAGCCCATCTGCCTCAAAGTTCGACGCACTGTGCGTTCAGAGATGCTCTTAGGCCTACCTTGGTTGTAACGGGTGGCGATTTGAGTCACTGTTGCCTTTCTATCAGCTCGAACCAGTCTGCCCATTCTCCTCTGACCTCTGGCATCAACAAGGCATTTCCGCCCACAGAACTGCCGCTCACTGGATTTTTTTTCTTTTTCGGACCATTCTCTGTAAACCCTAGAGATGGTTGTGCGTGAAAATCCCAGTAGATCAGCAGTTTCTGAAATACTCAGACCAGCCCTTCTGGCACCAACAACCATGCCACGTTCAAAGGCACTCAAATCACCTTTCTTCCCCATACTGATGCTCGGTTTGAACTGCAGGAGATTGTCTTGACCATGTCTACATGCCTAAATGCACTGAGTTGCCGCCATGTGATTGGCTTATTAGAAATTAAGTGTTAACAAGAAGTTGGACAGGTGTACCTAATAAAGTGGCCAGTGAGTGTATATTGTGCTCCATACAGTAAAATTGGCCCCACATAGTTGTCCATAAAGTATAATGGGCCCCACATAGTGCTCTATACAGTATAATAAGCCCCATATAATGCACCATGCAGAATAATGAGCACCATATAATGCTCCATACAGTATAATGGGCCCCATATAATGCTCCATAAAGTATAATTGGCACCATCTAATGCTCCATATAGTATAATGCACCCCATATAATGTTCCATATAGTATAATGGCCCTACATAATACTCCATACAGTATAATTGGCCCCATACAGGTCCTTCTCAAAAAATTAGCATATAGTGTTAAATTTCATTATTTACCATAATGTAATGATTACAATTAAACTTTCATATATTATAGATTCATTATCCACCAACTGAAATTTGTCAGGTCTTTTATTGTTTGTTTGTTTTACTGATGATTTTGGCATACAACTCCTGATAACCCAAAAAACCTGTCTCAATAAATTAGCATATCAAGAAAAGGTTCTCTAAACGACCTATTACCCTAATCTTCTGAATCAACTAATTAACTCTAAACACATGCAAAAGATACCTGAGGCTTTTAAAAACTCCCTGCCTGGTTCATTACTCAAAACCCCCATCATGGGTAAGACTAGCGACCTGACAGATGTCAAGAAGGCCATCATTGACACCCTCAAGCAAGAGGGTAAGACCCAGAAAGAAATTTCTCAACAAATAGGCTGTTCCCAGAGTGCTGTATCAAGGCACCTCAATGGTAAGTCTGTTGGAAGGAAACAATGTGGCAGAAAACGCTGTACAACGAGAAGAGGTGACCGGACCCTGAGGAAGATTGTGGAGAAGGACCGATTCCAGACCTTGGGGAACCTGAGGAAGCAGTGGACTGAGTCTGGTGTGGAAACATCCAGAGCCACCGTGCACAGGCGTGTGCAGGAAATGGGCTACAGGTGCCGCATTCCCCAGGTAAAGCCACTTTTGAACCATAAACAGCGGCAGAAGCGCCTGACCTGGGCTACAGAGAAGCAGCACTGGACTGTTGCTAAGTGGTCCCAAGTACTTTTTTCTGATGAAAGCAAATTTTGCATGTCATTCGGAAATCAAGGTGCCAGAGTCTGGAGGAAGACTGGGGAGAAGGAAATGCCAAAATGCCTGAAGTCCAGTGTCAAGTACCCACAGTCAGTGATGGTGTGGGGTGCCATGTCAGCTGCTGGTGTTGGTCCACTGTGTTTCATCAAGGGCAGGGTCAATGCAGCTAGCTATCAGGAGATTTTGGAGCACTTCATGCTTCCATCGGCTGAAATGCTTTATGGAGATGAAGATTTCATTTTTCAGCACGACCTGGCACCTGCTCACAGTGCCAAAACCACTGGTAAATGGTTTACTGACCATGGTATTACTGTGCTCAATTGGCCTGCCAACTCTCCTGACCTGAACCCCATAGAGAATCTGTGGGATATTGTGAAGAGAAAGTTGAGAGACGCAAGACCCAACACTCTGGATGAGCTTAAGGCCGCTATTGAAGCATCCTGGGCCTCCATAACATCTCAGCAGTGTCACAGGCTGATTGCCTCCATGCCACGCCGCATTGAAGCAGTCATTTCTGCCAAAGGATTCCCGACCAAGTATTGAGTGCATAACTGAACATTATTATTTGATGCTTTTTTTGTTTGTTATTAAAAAACACTTTTATTTGATTGGACGGGTGAAATATGCTAATTTATTGAGACAGGTTTTTTGGGTTATCAGGAGTTGTATGCCAAAATCATCAGTATTAAAACAATAAAAGACCTGACAAATTTCAGTTGGTGGATAATGAATCTATAATATATGAAAGTTTAATTGTAATCATTACATTATGGTAAATAATGAAATTTAACACTATATGCTAATTTTTTGAGAAGGACCTGTATATTGCTCCATACAGTATAATGGCACCATATATTGCTACTTACGTAAAAATAATACAGTAAATAATCAAATACTCATCTCTCCTAGTTCCCTGCTGCTGCAGTTGCCTTAGTATAATCTGACTCGGGTGTGCTGTAGTGACATCATCGTGATCTCTGCCCTGGGACATCACAGAGAGCTACAAGACGCTGAAGAGACCGGAGGAGTGTGGAATGGGGAGAGGTGAGTATTTGAGGAGGTGGCACTGGGCTCCCCTGACTCAAGGCCTCATAGTATGCTGGTGTCCCCGACTGCGAGTGAGCTACCTCTTTCGTCCAGGGCCCAAGCACTTGCCCAGGTGCGCCGGGCGGTGACGCCGGCTCTGTACTGTCGTGACACCCTTATATCCCATTTATAGTATAACTTCCTGGATGATATATGGGTGAAACATCTTTTGCTATGTCTGAATTTACCTTAAATTTAGCTAATGTACTTGTAATGTACTTAAAGGGAACCTATCACCCCGTTTTTTAAAGATTAGATAAAAAATAGTGTGAAATAGGGGCAGAGCTGGGCTTTACATTAGTGCCTCTTTGGTGCCTTTACACCCCCGTTAGGCTGCCGAAATACCTTAGTGAAGTGTCCGTTTTGTCCTGTCACTCAAGCTGGTCACGTCGGATGGGCGTGGTCACAGCGCTGTTTGTCCCCCAGGATCCTGCTCATCATTACGTTGGTGGCGTAGTGGTGTGCGCATGTCCAGCAGATGAATCCACTGCCCAGGAGATGAATAACGGCGCGGTCTTCGCTATTCAGCCGTTTACCGGTGGGCGCGGCCATCTTTCCTGTGGCCGCGCCTGCGCAGATGGAGCGCTCTGCTGCCCGGGGCTTCAGGAAAATGGCCGCGGGATTCCGCGCGTGCGCAGATGGAGCGCTCTGCTGCCCGGGGCTTCAGGAAAATGGCCGCGGGATTCCGCGCGTGCGCAGATGGAGATCGCGGCGGCCATTTTCCTGAAGCCCCGGGCAGCAGAGCGCTCCATCTGCGCAGGCGCGGCCACAGGAAAGATGGCCGCGCCCACCGGTAAACGGCTGAATAGCGAAGACCGCGCCGTTATTCATCTCCTGGGCAGTGGATTCATCTGCTGGACATGCGCACACCACTACGCCACCAACGTAATGATGAGCAGGATCCTGGGGGACAAACGGCGCTGTGACCACGCCCATCTGACCTGACCAGCTTGAGTGACAGGACAAAACGGACACTTCACTAAGGTATTTCGGCAGCCTAACGGGGGTGTAAAGGCACCAAAGAGGCACTAATGTAAAGCCCAGCTCTGCCCCTATTTCACACTATTTTTATCTAATCTTTAAAAAACGGGGTGATAGGTTCCCTTTAAATCTACAGCTCTAGTGGAAAATGTGTTCGTAGGGGGGTTCCAGAATGCCGTCTTAACACGTAACTGCAGAGCCGTCTGCTCTGAGACCCAATCCTGTCCATCACTGTTGGGTCTTCTGCAGTGTGTTCAGCTCTGTGTGTGCAGGTGTTGCCAGAGCAGCAGCCGGCAATGCTGTAGGGTCCGAGGGTGATGATGGGGGGGCCCCACACAAACGTTTAATAGGGAGCCCAGGCATTTCATAATTCCCCTGCTAGTGTACATAGCATAGCATGCTATGCAAGGGCAACTGGTATGAGATCAGTTTTTCCTTGGCTAGCATTGGATGAGTACTTGCCATTTTTAATTTTCTAAGACAAAGGCGCGATTTGACAAATGTCACCAGTAGATGGCAGCATCTGCTTACTACATGTTCGGCTCCGGGACTGAGACGCATCTTCCTAGAAATCGGGCTTCTCACTAACATCATCCAGGGTCAAGATGCCGCATGTTTTCCATAAGGGAGACAAGGCATTGCACCAACACAATGGCTGAAAGTTACACATCTCTCTAAACCACTTAGCTATAAACATTAAAACACCTTAATCTGTACATGATACCATTTTTGGGAACTGCATTATATAGGATAACAAAGGCAGTCGGCCATGTTGATTTACCAAGATCCATAGCTTGTCTCTTTATTATCGCCTTTCCTAGGTATAATTTGATTTCTTGCTGACTACTGCAGTTAATGAGATTTTAACAAGACACTGTTATTTCTACACTGTGACATTAAGGCATCTGTTACAAGAACACAGTGTTCGGAGGATACCAGGCAGCGTTCACATGTGTGATGATTAAAGCTTTGTGAGGATTGTAGGTTTCTATGGCAACCGCCTCACAATTGCGTGCTGTGTTTAGGGTAACAAAACCAGAGGCAGGTGACTTGCAGGAGAAGTCCGGGCTGGTTTGTGATGATAAAGTGAATGAAGAATAACGCTACCACAATTCTTCATTTTGCTTTTGAATCTCTGCCCTCCACCTATTCACAAGATTCAGTGCCCAATGTGCCAGGTGGCCGGATCAGGGCCCAGTGACGAAGGTGTGGCATACCCAACGACGGAAAAAGGACAGCTTTTAGTTAAAAAAAAGGGATTTAGGAATATTCAGGATATATAGCATGCACCATAATATTTGTTTGGTGGGGGTCTAATGCTGAGTGCTCCAGCGAGAGCTAACTCCCCTACACTGTTTACACAGGCACAGCACCAAACATGTACATGGCACCGAGCTATTTCACCTGACAGGACGAAGCTGCGGTACAAGACATGGCCACAGATGTATGTACAGGCAGAGCCCGGGGACTATACACAAATGTATAATGAATGCGTGGTGCTGAGCCTGGCATCTCCAACAGCACCGCCAGTCATGATGGCCATCTCAGCCCTCGTGGCAAGTTTGACTACAGCACATTAATAATCCAGAGTCATTAATCATCAGAAAACCCCTAGTTATTAATTATAAGAGAGCTCCTGTGTGTATATTCTGAGCATTTCACGATGGTGCCCAATTAGAGGTTGTAGAAATGTCCTTGGTCCAGAATCTCCCATCTTTGCAGCACAGGAATGTCTTTACATCTTTTGCAAGATATGGCACATTGTCCCCTCATCATTCCCATACTTCTTTGTTCTTCCTTGGAGTCCAAAGCCTGGTAGCAGTTGCTTTGCTACATTATTTCTTAGGTTCCTTTTACATTGTATTCTTGCCCAAGTTCAGTGGTCCCGTAGGGGCTTGTGTCTGAGCACCTAGCAAAATAGGATTCGGGTAAGCACCGATGAGGCCATTGACTAATATGGTGTCGACAGAATCAACATGTGCTGTGTTGTGCATAATTTTTGGGTTATACGCCTACTGGAGGCGGACACTCAGGCATAGTAGACCACTTGGATGGCTTTGACTCTAGATTGTCTTTAATTTTATATTCCTGGGATTAAAATATGCATTTACAGTGTGTGAGTGTTCGTATCCCCTTGATTGACCTTCATCCTATCTGTAATATTAATTTTGTTTGATTGAAAGGAAGACAGTGATTAGAATGACCTATGCCAGTGGTTACCCTATTAGTGTACTGATTTGTATATTACTGTATTTAGTCGGTGATTGTCACCCACTCTTTCTGGTTGAAGATGTAGAGATTAAATTAAGGAGAGGTGAACCTAATGGAGACCCTCCTTTAACATATGTGGGTGGTTTGAAACTATGAATAGGACTGCCCACATTTTGGATTAACAGATATATATTTTTTATTACATTCCTCAAATGTTTAACCTGCTTTGACATTATTTGGATTTTACAATACAGTGGTCAAATAGACCAGCTATTAAGCTGCATGTCAGGTATACTTTACAAGGATAGCACATTGGCATTGAGGGGTTTTGCATGGGAGTTGGTGGCCGCTGACATGCGTCCAACAGTGTGTTCCAATAGATGTGGGTCTCACCAGGGATGACATCAGACATGAGCGATCGGAAGTATTCAGTGCGTTCCAAAAGTAGGAGGTCACACCGTAAGTGACGTCAAACACGAGCAACCGGAAGTCTTCACGGTGTGTTCTAACACCACAAGGGGGAACTGCTAGTTATTTTATAATTATCATTTGAGGATATCTGAGTTGCTGTTTGATATTGAATTTATGATGTTTGAACAATTTATGTAGGTTATATGATGAAGGGTTTGAATTCTGCATTTTGACACTATGTATGTATAAACTATACATGATTGGTATCTACATACTCGCACTAACCTGGACAATCATATTGCCAGGTCAGTTTTATCATATAGTGAACTTGATAATTGAAAAACCCAAAATACAATTGTGGAATTGCACACCCATAAAAAAGAAGCCCTCACACGCCCATATTAACGGAAATATAAAAAGGTTATGACTCTTGGAAGAAAGGGGTGGACAAAAATGAAAAAAAAAAAAAAAAACAACAGAAAATGGCCCAGGGGTAAAGAGGTTAATTAAACCTGAAAGTCTAGTCTCCAATTGCATCTCAGTTGTTTCATTTTAAACAAAAATAGTGGCCTGCAGAACCCAAATCACGAGGATTCGGTCACTGCTGTCCAAATATTTCTGGGCCTAACTGTATATACATGTTACTACTCCCACATACGTGACCAGAGCCAAACATCTCACACAGCAACTGTCTGTACTCAGTGTTCATCAGCTTTAGGCCGGTTTCACACGTCAGTGGCTCCGGTACGTGAGGTGACAGTTTCCTCATGTACCGGAGACACTGACACACGTAGACCCATAAAAATCAATGCATCTGTTCAGATGTCATTGATTTTTTGCGGACCGTGTCTCCGTGTGCCAAACACGGAGACATGTCAGTGTTCGTGGGAGCGCACGTTTTACACGGACCCAATAGAGTCAATGGGTCCGCGTAAAACACGGACCTCACACGGACATTCTCCGTCTGGGGTCCGTGTGCGTGCAGGAGACAGCGCTACAGTAAGCGCTGTCCCCCCCACATGGTGCTGAAGCCGGTATTCATATCTTCCCTGTAGCAGCGTTTGCTATAGAGAAAATATGAAGAATAGTGTTAAAAATAAAGATCCATGTGTCCGCCGCCCCCCCACCCCCTGTGCGCCCCCCCGCTGGTCAGAAAATACTTACCCGCTCCCTCGCTCCTTCCTGGTCTGGCCGCGGCTTACTGTATGCGGTCACGTGGGGCCGATCATTTACAATCATGAATAGTCGGCTCCGCCCCTATGGGAGGTGGAGCCACATATTCATGACTGTAAATGATCGGCCCCACGTGACCGCATGCAGGAGAAGCCGCGGCCAGACCAGGAAGGAGCGAGTAAGTATTTTCTGACCAGCGGGGGGGCGCACAGGGGGTGGGGGGGCGGCGGACACCTAAATCTTTATTTTTAACACTATTCTTCATATTTTCTCTGCAGCAAACGCTACTGCAGAGAGGATATGAATCGCAGCTTCAGCAGCTTCAGCACCATGCAGAGTGGGTACCACACGCTCCGTGTGGTACCCACTCGCCATACGGGCGGCACACGTGTGCCGCACGTATGGCCTCCGTGAGTTCCCAGGCACACGGACACGGATAACTCCGGTACCGATTTATTCCGGTACCGGAATTATCTGGACGTGTGGGACAGCCCTTAGGGCTCATGCCCACTTGCGATGAAATCGAACAAATTCAATCCGATAAAAAATCGGATTGAATTCAGACCAATGTTAATCTATGATTGTGTGCTCATCTGCATTTTTTTCCAGCTCAGATCGGATCACGATTGTGCTGGAAAAAAATTGCAGCATTATGCGAATGTAATCAGAAAACGGATCGCATCCCGCAATAGAAGTCAATGGGTGCAATTTTTACGCACCGGTGTCCTTTGAAAAGCCAGCATTTCATTTCATACGCGGCTAACGTAAAAACACACTGACAGGCTGTAATATAAAAGATAGATTACATATATACACTAAAGAATAGGTATATATATATATATATATATATATATATATATATGTTAGCGACACAGATATATATATATCTTTATATTTCATAGAGAGATAGATAGCAGAGTAGCTGATGATAATTCATTTGTCAGCTTCTGCAAGATCATTGCAGAAGCCAACAGGATAGGAGACATGGTTTACATACAGTAAACTATTCCAGAACAGTTAGATTTATAGATGTCAGTGACTAATACAGTTAGTAGTATGTGTGTGTAAAATTTGGGACCTGTATGTATGTAATAAAAGAATGTTGGACAGCACGGTGGCTTAGTGGTTAGCACTGCAGCCTTGCAGCGCTGGAGTCCTGAGTTCAAATCCCACCAAGGACGACATCTGCAAAGAGTTTGTATGTTCTCTCTGTGTTTGCGTGGGTTTCCTCCGGGCACTCTGGTTTCCTCCCACATTCCAAAGACATACTGATAGGGAATTTAGATTGTGAGCCCCATTGGGGACAGCGATGATAATGTCTGTAAAGCGCTGGGGCATATGTTAGTGCTATATAAAAATAAAATAAATAAATGTTTTCACAAAATGGCGAGGGCAGATATTAATAGCCTAGAGAGGGACC